>NW_006263907.1:7764-15886 GCF_000469605.1 Apis dorsata | reverse complement strand
CATTCCTTTCTTTTTCTTTTTTTTTTTTTTTTCCCAACCAACACTCCTCCCCTCTTTCCAACCACCTCCTATCTATTTTTATATCGCCGTTTCTTCGCGTACGAGCCCCCTTCGCGGCTTCCACTCCACGTATAACGCCAGTTTTCGCACAACTGTGGAGTAAGAAACGGTCGATTAATTTCGTATTCCTAGATTCCTTTTCGTTGGCTCCGCCATTGAGAGAAATTCAAAGCTCACGATGCATATTTCGTTGGGAAAAAAAAAAACGAACCTGTTTCGAGAAAGATCGAATCGGAGGGGGAGGATTCCATCGAGTGTGTGTTTTCGTGGCCGATAGCGAGGTGCACGAAAAGGAGGGTGGAACGAAGCCCGTGCAGGTTCCCTACTAATGCCGAAAGTTTTAACGAGTTTGAGTGATCGTGGCCGATGTAACCGCAACAATAATAACAATAGTAATAATATCATGCCACTCATCTCGGCCGGTACCGACTTATCGCTTCCGACCGCGCCCTTCCCACCCGAAAACGGCCAACCAAGACGCGTTTCCCGCCAATTCACCAATTCGGAACGCAGCCGATAATAACCCACGAGTTTCGAGCTTTCGAGATCGCCAACTTTGAATATTTCCTTCGTTCGTCTCTGAAGAAATTTTATTTCGTCAGAGAAATCTCGTCCGAGAAGAGGAGGAATCGGACTTTCGTTCTCACGATCCAAACTAAAATTTCCAAATTTAACAAATTTCTTTTGCCACGAGAGTTTTCAGCGAAATTCTGGATAAAGTAATTGGAATACGATTATCGAAAAAGGGTTGTATATGCATCGAAGGGGAGAGAGGAGCGCGATTTCGTCCGAGAAGAGCAATCGGACGACTTTCGTTCTCACCCTCGACGACCCAAACTAAAATTTCCAAATTTAAGAAATTTCTTTTGCCACGAGAGTTTTCAGCGAAATTCTGGATAAAGTAATTGGAATACGATTATCGAAAAAGGGTTGGATATGCATCGAAGGGGAGAGAGGGGCGCGATTTCGGCCGAGAAGAGGAGGAATCGGACGACTTTCGGTCTCACCCTCGACGACCCAAAATAAAATCTCCAAATTTAAGAAATTTCTTTTGCCACGAGAGTTGTCAGCGAAATTCTGGATAAAGTAAGTGGAATACGAGTATCGAAAAAGGGTTGTATATGCATCGAAGGGGAGAGAGGAGCGCGATTTCGTCCGAGAAGAGGAGGAATCGGACGACTTTCGTTCTCACCCTCGACGACCCAAACTAAAATTTCCAAATTTAAGAAAATTTCTTTTGCCACGAGAGTTTTCAGCGAAATTCTGGATAAAGTAATTGGAATACGATTATCGAAAAAGGGTTGCATGTGCATCGATCGAGCAGTGATGAATCGGAGGAGGATCGAAGGGGAGAGAGGAGCGCAATTTCTGGCGAAGATGGGGTTGGCGGTCTCCGTTGACGTTAACCCCGCGGCACATTTTCCATTTGACGTCGCGGTGCCGCCGCCGTTGCCGCCGCCGCGGGTAGACGGCGGCGTCGCCGCGGAGTTGGTTAGCGTTAATTGTAATGCTTTTTGGCCCATACGCGATTACACGATGAAATAATCCCTCATTTATGAGTTAAGTGGTCTGTGGAACTACACGGCGCTTCTGATGAAATGCTTGTGGCAAGTACGCCGCCGCCGGTCCCGAGGAGGGTCGTTCACGATGACGGGAGAGACGAGAGAGAGAGAGAGAGAGAGAAAAGAGAGAACACTTTGAGTGCAAGTTAGGGAGGGAGAGGAGAAAGGGGACAGCAAACGAGTCAGGGTCGGGCGGGGGCAGGTAACTGCGGTGCAAATCCTGCGACCCTTAGGCGACACGAACCTTTGCTCGTATTATAATTATATTCTCCGCCCGTAAAATTGCAAATAATTAAGATTCGGTCAATGAGAGCGCGTTTACGAGTGTCTGTGCGCGTTTCACTCCTTTCTCTCCCACTCTCGTATCGAGAAATTTATATTTCCATACGCGAGAGAGAGAGAGAGAGAGAGAGAGAGAGAGGGTTCTCTCTTCTTTTCCTTCGGAGAAAGGAAACTTTTCCTCTTCCTCCTGCAACGATACGAGTTATCATCCACTTGTATATCCTCGACTAAATCTCTGACACACTGTGCGGGAAGCGCGAGAGGTTCGAGGACGCGTCGAAGAAGGATACGAATGATATATGGAGACAATATGGTTCCATATTTCTATCGCTGTCGCAGCGGGATTAAGCTTATACTTTCTCGCCACCGAATATCTTTGGCTATTGTCACGTACTTCTTCTTGCACCCCACGCGAATATCTTCCCTTGTTTTCTCGATCCCACGAAACTTTCCCTCCCTTCTCTCTCTCTCTCTCTCTCTCGATGACAGGGAGATGAGTAATACCAGTTAAGTGATAAATAATCACAGGCGACGTCGGAAATCACGTGATCGATATATCTTTCTCGAACGAATTTCTTCTTTTTCGCTCGTGCGTTTAAGGAAATAGAGAAAAGGAAGAAAATGCCGTAACGGGGGGAGGAATTTTTTAAATAACGTTGTTTCGCGTGATACGTGGCGAGCCAATTGCCTCCAACTTTGATTCCTTTCACGAGATTGGGACACCGGTCGGACACAATACGGCCGCGAATACAAAGAGATGTTCGCGCAACAAAGACTTATATAGCATTATCCTTCTGTCCGCTCTGATCTCTTCGAGGCAGCTGATAGAAAAGAAGAGAGACGGACAGAAAGAGAAATCCCTTTATATCTCGTGCGTGTGCACCTACCCCCGTTTGTTATTCCCGTCTCTGTCCGTCTTTTCAACCAGCCATCCCGTCTGTTTCCGCCTGCTCCTCTTGCCAACCTATCGCCGCCAACAGGCGACCATTAGCGGCTGCGTGAAAGCTATATATTGGAAAGGCCGTCTATCTCTTTCGAGTGGGCCCGCGATTTCGAAGCCGCGTTTCAACTTTTCCACTTTTCCCCCCTCTCCTCTCCTTTCTTTCCGCCGCGTTTCACCTAATTGCTTTCATTTTCCTGTCCGCGTTCGAGACAAGAACGAGGAATATATACACCATGTATATACAAGTTTATCCAGAATACACGAAACACGTAACTTAAACAAAGATAAGAAGATCTCCAAGAATTAAGAGCCAGCCGATGTCACTCGTTTTTTAAGAATAAAATAAAAAGTATTCGAGGAGCTATTGGAATGCAATAATTATTTTCGTTTGCTGTAGCTATTGCTGGGAGGATGGAAGGAAAGAAGGAAGGAAGGAGAGGCAGCGCTCTCTTTGCATTTCGTAAATAAATAATTAGAATCTCCCTTCAGCCTCTGCGAGGCTTTCTTTCTTTCTTTCTTTTTTCTTTTTTCTCCCGCCCTCCTTTCCTTCGTCTTCTCAGCCGGTGGTGAATGGCAGTGATTGGCAGTTAATGACGACGCTTCACGGACTACCCTCTACACGTCTGATATCCACCGTCCCCGTTGGGACAAGTGTCCCGAGTAATTTCTATCGAGTCGCTCGCTGATTTTATTCTCAAGGATCGTTTCACGTCGAAACGCGAAACCAATTCTCTCCCTCCCCTGCTATCCCTCCAGAAATCAATCGGAAAACGGCAACATAAAAGTAGAAGAGGAGATCGAACGCTGATTGCTCGTATTGTCGTTCGTATAGAGATATATTTTCGAGAAGTTTTTTTCCAAAAACTTGTCCTCTTTCCTCGGACGGATTTTCAAAGCTGGTTTTCTTCGAGTTGCGCGGGAGATTGTAGAGACATTCCGTTGCCTGGGTCCTCGACCACTCGGGGAATAAAGTACAACAATACGAATCGTGGATTGTGTTCGGAGGCCGTCGGGGGCCGTCGACGACAGTGGCAGCCTATTTACTCGGATAACGATGCTCTGGTTCACGTCGAATCGCTCTCTCTCCCTCCCTCCCTCCCTTTCTCCATTTTCTCTTTATCTATACTATCATCTCCCTTCCCCGCTCGCTCCTTCCTCCACTTTTTCTCCCTCCTCCTTGTCTCGACATTAGCCTCGCCCCCCATTGTTCCACCATAAAAATGTCAGTCCGCGAATCTATAGTTCGGCGCGACAAAGAGCACAATGAAAGATGTATGGAAATAGGCGGATAGGCGGCAAGGGTGTAGTGCCCGGCCTTCAACCACTCCGATGCACTTGTCGTGGCGCGTTTAAACCACGGTAATGAACCATTGTTGAAAATTATCATGTTCTATCTCGGCCTTATTCCTAATTATTCGAGCCTGTCGTCTCGTCAGATTTTTATCTATCTCGACGATTCGAATCGATCGAGTTTTCGAATCAATTTTCTCTCTTTTTCTTTTCCTTTTTTTGGACGATGAAGAAGTGGAAGAAGGCTTCCACTTTGGTCGGTGTCGGATCGGAGAGAAACTTTGATTTCACTTTAATTTAACTTCATCGAGAGTTGGTCAATAGCAATATCTTTAATTGCTCGTCGGCAAATCCTACCTTACCGGTCGGTAATGGCACCCTTTATTGAAATTCGCGCTAGACTTTCTTACTCGAACACTTCACCCCCTCCCTTCCTTTACGCGCGGATCTAATATTTTAATCATGCCATTTCCGCCCCGTTGTATTATTTCTGAACTTACTTACTTACTTACTTACTTACTCTCCACCCCCTTCCTTTCTCGCGAAAACGGAAGCTCGATTCATCTGAAAAAAATTGACACAGCCTCGAAATTTCTCGATTTTTTTCAAAAACCATTGTTGCGAAGAGACTCGACAAGGAGCTGAGCCAAGGATCGAACGAGAGAGAGAGAGTCGCGTTTCGCTCTTCGTGCAAACGATTTAAAACGGGGCCGGCCCCGATCGCGGATCCCGGCGCACGGAAAGAAGAATAGAAGGGGGAGGCCGAATCTCCAACGGTCTTATCTTAATTATTCCGAAAAGTTAATTAGTTTTTTCCTGCCGCTCCGCGAAAAACCCTTTGAACGTTTCCCGCGTCTGACGTGGACCTCGCGTTCAAGGAGAATCTCGGAATGAGAATAACCGTCCAATCGTGGTGGCTGGGCGGCGGTGCGCCGGCCGAGTAATTCGCTAGGCGTACTCTTTTGTGCCTTTAATTATTCTCCCGGCCAAAAAAGGTGGGTGGAAAAAAACCAAGCTCACACATGTTCCACTTGGTATCGCGGCCGGAGTTGGAGGAGGAGGTACGGGGGCGAAATGTTAAAATTTTCTCGTATCGTTTTCCTAGATGGTATCCAACCGAGAGGCCACACGGACCGGCCACAGGCTCGTTATTATTCGTTTTAATATCGCGTCAAACGAAACAGATCCGCGGAAACAAAGGCGGCGGGCGGGTATATGGATATCGCGCATGTTCATAATTAGACCCTCCCCACCCACTCGATCGATGATGGAGCTCTAAATTTCGTTTGAAGGGCTTTTTTTCTCTCTCTCTCTCTCTTCGTCTTCTTCTTCTTTTGTACGTGTAAAGGGGCGAGTAAAGGGGAGAAAAGGAGGGAAGGAAGAAAAATTGTAGGGTTTTGTTTCGAACGTGTCGATTCGGGTGATAAATAAAATTTTTTAAATATAATTTTCTTTTTTTTTTTGCTATTTATTTATTTCGTTTCGTTTCGTTTCTATTTTATTTCCTTTTCTTTTAATCGAGATACATCGAGGATACAACGTTAATTACGCGCGTGTATAATTTAGACGTAATTTGGATAGTTTTCTCAGATTTGGTAAAAAAATGGAATTAAAATTTAAACTGAGTGTTATTTGGTTTTATAAGGACCACGAGGGTTTTCATTCGTTCCCTCCCCCTCCCCCCCCCCCCCCCCCCCTCCCCCCCTCCCCCTTTCTTTAAACTTTTAATTAGATTCGAATAATTTTTTATTCTTTTTCGAAAACTTTTGCAACTTCTCGTAACGCGTTTTCAGATGTATATTCCTCTTTCAAGAAAGAAGGAATTACAAAAGCGCATCGTATATAGCTTGGTTTTGCGATTATTATTATTTCCTGTATTCGGGTTTAATTGAAATTTTAAACGCGTTCTTTGTAGAAAAAATAAAAAAAGAAAGTAGAAAAAGGAAAATTCTTTTGTTAAATTTTATCTTTGAGAGTCGTAGAAAAATTTCATTGCCGAACTACCGGCGATTTTCTACTTTCTACTTTCGAAATTATATTCCACTGTTTGCAACGATCCTTGGATAACAAAAAAAATTCTCGAATTCAGAAGAATGTTTCAAAGCTTCGTTCGAAAAAGTTTGTACTTCCCTTTTAAATAACTCTCGATCGGCCAAAAAATGAAAATGGAAAAATAATCCCGCCCTGGGTATCTGTCAAATCAACCGCTCTCGGTATATACAGGATTGTCCGTAGGGAGTAAACAGGTGTCGGTGAACGGGTGTACACGCGGTTTACACGAGCGTCACCCCTTGTTGGCGAAGGTGTAACATCGAAGGGTAGATGCGGGAAGAGAGAAATTCACGAGTGACTCTCGATAACGTAAAATAGCGTGCGAAATTTTCTACGTGTTTTTTTTTTTTGTAATAAAAAAAAAGCTTTCTTCAAATTTCGTAAAATCGAAACGAGAAATAAATATAGATCGAAAAATTGGAATTGAAAAAAGAAGAAAGTAAAAAAAGGAAAAAACAAATCATTATTCTTCATTTTCTCAAGATATACGAGATACATAAATATAAGATTTTGTAATAAAAAAAGACTTTTTAAATTTCGTAATTGCGAAACGATCGAAATCAGAAATATATAAATCGAAGAATTGGAATTGAAAAAAAAAGAAAGTAAAAAAAAATAAAAAACGAATCACATCTCGTTATTCATTTTCATTCAAGATATACGAGATACACGAATATAAGATTTTGTAATAAAAAAAAGCTTCTCAAATTTCGTAATTGCGAAATGATTGAAATCAGAAATATATAAATCGAAGAATTGGAATTGAAAAAAAAAGAAAGTAAAAGAAAATAAAAAACGAATCACATCTCGTTATTCATTTTCATTCAAGATATACGAGATATACGAATATAAGATTTTGTAATAAAAAAAAAGTTTTTCAAACTTCATAATTGCGAAACGATAAAACGATCGAAACGAGAAATGAATATAAATCGAAAAATTGGAATTGAAAAAAAAGGAAAAATTACATCTCGTTATTCATTTTCTCAAGATATGAGATACATGAATACAAGATTTTGTAATAAAAAAAAGACTTCTCAAATTTCGTAATTGCGAAACGATCGAAACGGGAAATGAATATAAGTCGAAAAATTGGAATTGAAAAAAAAGGAAAAATCACATCTCGTTATTCATTTTCTCAAGATATATGAGATACATGAATACAAGATTTTGTAATAAAAAAAGGCTTCTCAAATTTCGTAATTGCGAAACGATAAAACGATCGAAACGAGAAATGAATGTAAATCGAAAAATTGGAATTGAAAAAAAAAGGAAAAATCACATCTCGTTATTCATTTTCTCAAGATATACGAGATACACGAGAATGTAAGATTAAAAATCTTAAAGTAGAATAAATTTTAACCAAAAAACGATTGGGTGAAAACGATCGGCAATGTAATATTATTAGCCCGAATTTCGGTGAAATGCCTCCAGGGATAGCGAAGAGTTTGCTTTATGTACATACCTGTTGGCGTAAGCCGCAGTAACTCTGAGCCGCGAACTGCAAAACGGTCCTGCAACGGCCACGCGTTACGCGTGTTTTCTTTCCTTCTTTCTTTCTTTCTTTTTCTTTTTCTTTTTTTTTTTTTTTTTTTTTGCCGCGTGGGCCCCCCCCCTGTCCCCTTTCCTTTTGGTTTGGGCGCGTTGGGTTTTTTTTTTTTTTTTTTTTTGCCGCGTGGGCCCCCCCCCTGTCCCCTTTCCTTTTGGTTTGGGCGCGTTGGGTTTTTTTTTTTTTTTTTTTTTGCACCGAACACGCGACAAAGGATGTTTTTAGAATATTGATATCGAAGCTGTTGAGCTTTGCAGGAGAGAGGAAAGGGAGGGGATGGGAACTTTGAACGCACGTATGTAACCTACGTTACGTACGAGACGACGCAAGCTTTCGTTTTCATTTCTTTTTTATCTTTTATTCGCGATGGACCAACCCCTTTCT
>NW_006263907.1:0-7665 GCF_000469605.1 Apis dorsata | reverse complement strand
TTTTTTTTTTTTTTTTTTTTTTTTTTTTTTTTTCTCCTTGGGACGACGCGTTTCCAAAGGTTCGACACGTTGGTCGTGTGATCTGACGATCTCTGTTCCCTTTTTCATACGGTCTACTTTTATTTTTCCTTTCTTTTCTTCTTTTTTCCCCTCCCCTCCCCTTTCTTTCTTTCTTTTTGTTTTTTAATCAACCGAAAGGCGCTCAAAGTATCAGCTATAGCCTCTCTGTGCTATACGCGGCTGTGAGAGAGAGAGAGAGAGGGAGAGAGAGAGGTTCTATACAAATTGCCGACAATAATAGACACCTTTCCATAATTGGAATTTTATATACGTAGTAGAAATTGATACTAGTTTCGAACCATTTCGTATATATACGTATATGTATATTTGTGCAATTCGTTGAATCATTTGTTTAAAGTTAAAAAAGATCGAGATCAAAGGGACGGAGAGATAACAATATCTACACGAAAATACCGTGAAATATCGTAAATAAGATCCGCGAAATAAGCGGAGGGGCCGTTGTTGGCAATCTACAATCTTCTTTGGACCAGACGAATCAATATTTTCAATATGCCTAAATGGAACTTTTCTTTCATATCCGTCACCATCCACCCGTCACGATGGCCATTACGCCCTACTCTCCCTTCCCTTCCCTTCCCTCTTTCATCATTTATATATATATATATATATCTTACCGCCGGATTTTTCTTGTCTTTTCATCGGGAATCGCGACATGGCGTATAAGCGTGTACACCCTCTTCGTCGAGGAGGAGAATGTAAACCGTGGAAACACGCGGTGGGATACGCGTGTCTGACGGGAAAAGATGTTAGAAACCCCTCGAACCAAGGAGAGGACCCTCGAATCCGAAGCCGGTCCCGCAATTTCGTAAATGGGAATCGTCGATACATCGAACTCAGTTGCAATTTGTATTTCCATTTCGGTTTCGATCCTTGGTGAAAATCTTTATTTTACCGTTCTCGTGTCCCGTTGAAGGGAATAATTATATATACGGAATAATTCACCGAGGAATTGGATCGAGAGAGAAGAGAAAGAAATGAGCAGTACGAGTCGAGCATCGAATCGGGAACATTGTTTTCTCCTCCTGGAAAAAAAATGGAGAAGAGAAGGGGGGACGAGAGAAATTAAAGGCAATGACAAATTCACGTGGTGCGGATAATTGGAATAAATAAAGGAATAATGGAGGAAGGTTAAGAAAAGGGAAAAAGTGTGGGGGGAGGCTGTAACCCCTTGACATCGGTAATTAAATGAAAACAAAAAGGAAGTAATCGTACGGTCTCGAGGGGACGGAGTCAAGACTGAGAAAGGAGAGAGGGAATCTGATAGGGAGCCGAGACAATGCCCTGCTCCTCGTGCAAGAATGAAATGTCACCCGCCGGACACGGACCAGCGATTCATTTGAATCGTCCTTCTTCCTTCATCTTTATATTCCTCCACCATCCCCCATCATTCTTCGATGGGAACGATCGATCCTCTCTCTCTCTCTCTCTCTCTTATTCGAGCAAAGATTCCTTCTTATTCTTTAATAATAACAGTAACAGTGGTAATAATGACGATTTGTTGCCTTTTTCCTCCACGTAGTAGTGGAGGAATTTGGCGCGTATTCGATGGTCCGGTTGTGGAAACGATTTGGCGAGGGGCGCGCAAATCGACGCCGTTCTGGTTGGCCGTGACAGTGAAGCATCGCTTCGAAATCGTCTTGGCCGCCCTCCCCTCCTTTCCCTCAGGAGCAGGGATCGGAAAGCGTTAGCAAAGACATCACGGCGGAGCGATACAGAGTCGAGCAATATGCCATCAAATCCCCGTAACCATCAATATCTTTTCCCTTTCCGTGGTGGAAATCAGCCGGGCTCCTCCACCCTCCACCGCGCTGAAATGTTTTACATTGCAAAATCGATGCCGCCATCGGGGCCACCCTCTGCCGCGGTACGACGACACCCCTTCGCAACGCCAACGGCTGCTGCTCCTCTCGATCTCTTCCGGAATCGCACGATTATTGAAAACGGCTTTCCGATCTCTTTCTGCTCCTCCTCGTGTAGACATCAAGAGTGGAACGATCTATTAATTGCGGCCTTTCTCTCTCTTTCTTTCTTTGATATCTTTGATATCTTTGATATGATTTCTTTGATAACATTTTCACGCCTCGATATCGATGCATCGGTAGAATGGAAGCGAGTTTCCTTCTAAAGGAGATCGATTATTTGAAATTACAACTGTGTTTAAATCACTGGTGCACTCGATTTTGAAGTGGTTCAAGTTCTTTCTTTCTTTCTCTCCATGCCTCGATATCGATGCATCGATAGAATGAAAGCAAGTTTTCTTCTAAAGAAGATTGATATTTCAAGTTTATTTGGAATTGCAATCACTCGAGTTTTTTCTTTTTTTCCTCTCCACGCCTCGATATCGATGCATCGGTAGAATGGAAGCGAGTTTCCTTCTAAAGGAGATCGATATTCCAAGAGATCGATTATTTGATTATTATTCGATTATTTGAAATTACAACAGTGTTTAAATCACTGGCGCATTCGATTTTGAAGTTCAAATTCTTTCTTGTTTTCCTCTTCACGCCTCGATATCGATGCATCGATAGAATGGAAGCGAGCTTCTCTGAAGGTTTCGAAAGAAGATATTTCAAGTTTATTTGGAATTGCAATTGGGGGTTTAAATCATTCGAGTTCTTTCTTTCTTTTCTCTCCACCTTAATATCGATGTATCGGTAAAACGAAAACGAGTTTCCTTTTAAAGAAGATTAATATTTCAAGTTTATTTGGAATTAGGTTTAAATTACTCGAGTTTTTTCTTTCTTTCCTTTTCTTGATATCGATGCATTGATAGAATGGAAGCGAGCTTCTCTAAGGTTTCGAAAGAAAATATTTCAAGTTTATTTGGAATTGCAACAGAGTTTAAATCACTCGAATTCTTTTTTTCTTTCCTCTCCACGCCTCGATATCGATGCATCGGTAGAATGAAAGCGAGGAGATCTTTCTTTCTAAAGGAGATTGATATTTCAAGTTTATTTGGAATTGCAACTGGGTTTAAATCACTCGAGTTTTTTCTTTCTTTCCTCTCCTTGATATGCAGATGCATCGGTAGAATGAAAGCGAGTTTCCTTCTAAAGAAGATTGATATTTCAAGTTTATTTGGAATTACAAATGTGTTAAATCATTCGGTTTTGAAGCAAATGGTTCGAATTCTTCCTTTCTTTCCACTCCACATCTTGATATTGATATATTTCTTTCTATATTATTCTATATTCTATAATATTTTTATATTTGATTCAATATTCCTAGTGATTACATGGAATTGCAATCGTGTCACTGGTACACTCGGTTTTGAAGCAAATAGTTCGATTTCTTTCTTTTTTTCCACTTCACGCTTTAATATCGATGCATAGAATGAAGGTAATTATAATTGCTCGATATTCGATTCAATATTGCAAGTTATTATTTAGAATTTCAACCGTATTTAAATCACTCGGTTTTGAAGCAAATAATTAATAAATAAAGAAATTTTTCCTTTCTTTCCACGTTTTAATATCAATGTATTAGTTTAATATCAATGTATAGAATAAAGACGAGGGTTTTCTATTTCGAAAGGAGAATTATAACCATTCAATATTCCAAGTTTATTTGGAATTACAATCATGTTTAAATCACTGATGCACTCGATTTTGAAGCAAATAGTTTAAATTCTTCCTTTCTTTTCTCTCTTTGTTTTTACTTTAATATCGATACATAGAATGAAAGCGAGAATTTCCTATTTCGAATGAAGAATTATAATCTTTCTATATTCGATTCAATATTCCAAGTTATTATTTGGTTCTTTTTTTCTTTCCAATCCACGCTTTAATATCGATACATAGAATGAAAGCGAGGATTTTCTATTTCCAAAGGAAAATTATAATAATTTCAATATTCCAAGTTTATTCAAAATTACAACCGTGTCACTGATGCGCTCGATTTTAAAGTGATTCAAGTTCTTCTCATTCCGGCGGTTTCACACTTCGATATCGATGGAATGGAATGGAAGATTTCCAAAGGAGAATTACAATCGTTGGATTCAATATTCCAAGCGATTACGCGGGATCGCTGTTTAAGCCACACAGATTTCGAAGCAAATAACTCGAGTTTTCTGCGCAACGACGAACGAGCTCGTTACGTTCGATCGGGCCGGTTTCATCCTCGTACGGACGAAGTAGCAAATATTCGCCCGTTGGTTCGATGAAACAGCGGAGAAATTGGGGATATACCGGATGACATACATTATTCAGCGTCCAATCTCGCAGGTGATTTCCCCCGAATCGGGAGAGAGGCAATCACCCTTTTTAAATACTCAACGGTCGGCTCGGGAGGACCAATAAAAGCTCACTTCGCGGATTGGGTAATAAAGCTCCAATCAACGGCTTAATTATTCGATTACGGGGGGGTATTCGAGCGAAGAAGGAAGGAAAGAAAGGAGGATCCCCTCCTCCCCCTTTTGTTTCCGGATTACACGGCGAATCGAAGGTAATTAGAAATAAATAGTAACGAATCCCTTCGCCCTTTCCAAGAGTTTATCTTGTTCTTATTGCTTTAATTAAAACGCAACGCAACGCGGCGTAGGCGCGACGGAATTTTCCTCCTCCTCCTTCTCTTCCTCCTTTTCGGATAAAAAAACATTTTTAACGGATAACAAAAATTATTAAATTATTTATGTTGGAAAACAATAAATAAAATATTTATCTGAACGAATATATTTTGTTTATTATCTGTTTACAAAACATTCCACAACAATAGTCAATGGCAACATTCGATAATGAAATCATTGTATAAAACTTTGTGGATTATTTCGAACCGAACGATCGGCGAAAAAATCGAGGGGGGAAGGGAGAAAAAAGTAAGCGACGCGTTAAATTGCGCGACGATAAATCTTCCCATCGTAAAACCGACCAACTATTCGTTAATAACGGTGTAACATCGATATATTTATGGCCGCCCCTCTCCCTGTAAAGGAATTTATAATGATAACCATCGTCGTCGTCGTCGTCGTCGTCGTCTCGATAAACGATAGACGGATGAACGGCGAGGAGGCGAGGAGGAGGAAGCAATTCGATCCGCCGGCATTAATGCAGGTTTTAATGATCGCCGATATATCGAGAGGAGGAGTTTGGTGGAGGTTTTCGAAACGATATCGTTCCTTCTTTTTATTAAATCCGCGTTAATACGTTCGACGATTTTTATACTCCACCGAGGAGGGAGGGAGACATATTGGCGGCTTTAACGCCACGTAAAATTTCACTGTGTTCGGGCTACCTATATATATATGTGTATATACATGTATACACATTGACGCCACCTATATTGAAATACATATTTCATGGGGACGCGATGATCGCCGCGTTTACCTTTTCACACCGACCCCTCTCCTTATTCCGATATTCACCGAATATAACCGCGGCCGGGTTAAAATCTGTATCGAAAGTATCCTATTAAATTCCATCGGTTCCCCTTCCCTCTCGATATATATATATATATTTTAAAAAAAGAAAGAGGAGGAGGAGGAATTGTTCGAGCCGACGAATCGTTCATCGGGATGGATATTCCAAGTTTCGTGGAATACTACGACGACGATGGAAAGTATGAATTGCGAGGGAAAGTTGCGGTAGGGAGGGTCGGGCATTCTTCCTCTTCTTCTCCTCGAGACGACGTTTCCCGCCAACTTTATTAGATATTTTCTCTTCAATAGGATAGAAATGCAAATAACAGTTGTCAAGTAAGTTCCTCCCGCGGGGAGGGGGAGGGGGAGGGGAAGTAGGACGGCCGGGTTCCCAGGGCGAAAGACTGACGAGGATCGAGCGGAAAATGGAAGATAGAAAGACGATGTCGGAGCGCCAATATTGAGCCGTGGTAAAAGTCTCTCTCTCTTCTTCCCTTTTTCCTTCCTCCTCCCTCGTCACGGAATATCAGGGAATATTGCATTTCGAGATTTCCTTTTGGGTCGCGCGATCGGCCGCATTAACCCTTTTTCGCCAGACGAGGAAAGGTATTAAGACTCGTCGAATTTCCAATTTTATCACTCGTCCCGTGGGGTCTCTAATTTCCCCACAACTTTAAAGAATCCTTGGAAATCGTTTACCAAGGAGAAAGAAAGAAATTGAATATTTTGAGAACGCGTATTTATTTAAAAAAGAAACGAGGAGTTGATTCTCTGGAGATCTAGGTGTCAATTAAAATTGACGAGATCGGTTTCGAGACGGGCGGATTAATTAAGATCAGCGGCAGCTGTGTTACACGAAGGCGTGAAATTATTAGAGCGGCTACTCGGTCGCCACGAATTAAATGACGATTCACCGATACAATTGGCGATATCGCGATCGTAGCTATTCTTGATTCTGATTCATAGTTTTAAACGAGAGGAATCACGAAACGGCCGGCCGATGCTTTCGTAAGTAATTAAACGAGGTCGTCGCCGCCGCCACCGCGTCATCACGTGTAAACCTAAATAATCTCTCGAGAGATTTCCTCGCTAAACTTCGAATTAAAAATTTCCTTCCATCTCTTCGTTCCGTCGAAACGCGTTGAGATAACACGCGTTTAGATATGCGAGCTTTTTTTCCCTTTCGATATCCCGTTGTACGAAGGAAACAATGGTAATTGGAAAGGAAGATACCGCGAAAATATTTTGCCGAATTTACATGCTCTTCTGAGTTCAACCGTCGAACGGAGAGAGAACAAACTTTATTCGATTTCGCCTTCGTATTTTTGCACGCCCTTCCTCCGTGAATTTTATAATTAATTATCTTAATGCATTCGATTCCTCCCTTTTTTCCCCCACTGATTTTCCCTCCCCACACTATCACCACTTATGTTATCGATCACTTTTAAGGAACAAACGAGGAAGTACGAGATATTTCTCTCGCGAGAAACTCGCGCTTCCTTTTCTTCTTTTCTCTTTCCATTCGCGATATTCTCGCCAATAAATACCAGGGACTAAAAATAACACGCGTTTACGATCGAGATACGGTGTTCTTAACGATCGAAGATGTGGATACGGACGGTGACGTAATTGGACGCATGACTCGATCACGAACGGGATGAATCGTTGGCGCGTGGCCGCAATTGACACCGAGACCGTGCAAGAATATATCCGATACGATGGATCACCCCGTGGGTCAATTGATCGCGATGATTAACGGCGTAAGTCGTTGACACACGAAACAACTTTACGATTCACCCACGAGTCTCTTAAGATAGTCTTTACGAAATCCCTCCTCCCCAAATTTCGTCCCACGGAATACGCGCGTGGAAAATGAAAAATGTGCCGCTCCGTCGTTGGAGATTAAAATGGAGGAGGGATATTTGGTAATCTCTCGTAATCAAGAGTCGAGCATCCGTCGCTAGGTGAAACGATAAAATATTGATTATGGTTTCGTTCGCAAACACGCGAACCGCGAGAGAAAGGTGAAGCTGGGGGAGGGGGTGGTGGTGAACAAGGGTGGGTAGTTATGGGGCGCGGTGCCTTTGTAGGAAGTTTGAAAACTCGACGAGTGGATTAATATCGCGGAGTTCTCGTTACTCGTTGTTGATTTTGTCTGTTTCCACCCAACCACCCCGGTGAGACCCCTGAAGCCCCCTCCCTCCCTCCCTCCCCGCTTCTCTCCCCTCGCA
>NW_006263906.1:1957-2915 GCF_000469605.1 Apis dorsata | reverse complement strand
TAATCCTTTTGTACAACATTTGTTTTGCACAACGATCGAAAATTAAATGTTTTGCAAATCAGAGGAAATAAAAATTTTAAGGAATGTATTTATTTATTATAATTTATTAACATATATTGATTTATTTTATGAAATTAGATTTAGAAATAAAAAAGAATCAAATAATTTTCGGACTTACAATGAAACAATAATTAAACATTAACATTTGTTTGAATTCATCATTCAATCATATATTTTACAGTTGGTGAATCGCATGCTTTAAATTCTTTAGTTATATTGTTATTATATTACAAATTTTTAAATATAATTATTTATCTTTTAAAATGAATTGGTGAGATAAATAAGCGATTAAATATTATATAATATTATTATAAGTAAATTCAAATAGAAATTCAATATTTCTTTTTTTATCTTTTTATCTATATTAATTATAAATAATTTCATATTGTATCATATCTTTTATTTCAGATCATAATTATATGATTGATATTTATCATTTAATTTAATTTAAAATTACTCTATATTATTCTTTTAAAAAATTTTAGAATATTTTAAAACACAGTTATAGATCAAAAATTATAATTAAAAATTACAATATAATATAATATAAATCTAGATTTAATTTATAAAAAATGTATGAATTGATTTATAAATGTATAAATCATTATATTTATTAATTTTCAATTAATTTTGAGTTTGTAAAAATAAATAAAGACTGAATAAAAATATAAAAAATATATTAATTAATTATTTAATATATATAAATATATAGTATGCAATAAATGATTGTAAAAATTATTGAAAAGACATACATATAAATAAATTATTATATAAATGAATGAGAAATAACTAAATAAGAAAATTTTAAATTAATTAATATTTTAAAGAATAAATGTATAAATAAATAATTATATAAAGACTCACATAAGTAATGAAATATATAAATAAATTAATTAAT
>NW_006263906.1:1452-1873 GCF_000469605.1 Apis dorsata | reverse complement strand
TCTTAAAGTAAATAAATTAATAAATAAATATAGAAATTAAAAAATAATAACTTTAAAATGTAAATGCAGTTTTTTAATTTACAAATATATATCAATTTTTTATTGTAATAAATTGTTAATGTTATAAATTAGTAATAAAAGTTTAAAAATTATTAAATTATTCATTATTATATTCATAAAATCAATTTTGATCTAATCGGCAAATTACGTATGTTTTCGTTAAATTTCGGTTTCGCCACCGCCTATAAATACGAGACGGGTCGCGAGACAGAACTCATTTCGAAGCGAACTTTCATAACGGAAAGGTCGATATTATAACACTCTAAATAAATTTTAGTAATAGAGAATATTATTTAATTATTTTTTATCATAATTTATAACATTTGGTATAATTGTCATATATATTATTTATTCATTTTAT
>NW_006263906.1:0-1265 GCF_000469605.1 Apis dorsata | reverse complement strand
TTTTTTAATTATTTATTTTTTATTTATTTATTCATTTATTAATTAATTCATTTATTTATTTATTTTTTATTTACATTTTTTAAAACTTTTTTTATTTATTTATTTATTATATATTTTTCATTTTTTTATTAATAAATATTTTTAATTATTTATTCATTTATTTATTTTAATTTATTGTTAAATTTTAAATTTTAATTTTTATATTTACTTTTTATTTTTTATTTTTTAATTTTTAATTTTTAATTTTATTTGAATTTTTAATTTATTTTAATTTTTAATTCTTATATATATATATATATACATTGTTTTATTACAGGATTTTAATTATTTTGTGAATAATATCAAACATAATAAACGTAGTTTACTAAAAATTATTTAAACTTTAATAACGAACAATCATTGATTTAATATTTTTAAATTAATAGTATAAATTTATAGAAATAACTATTTTCGAATATTAAGAAATATTTTATAATTTACAAATAATATTCGAAATAGCAGTATTTTCTTAAACAAATGCTTGATAAAAAAAAGAAGAGAAAATATCAGGATATTTTCCTTCTTTTTATACCTTATCCCTTCCTCTCTACCAGCAAATTTTTGTGATCGCGCGCAATACGATCAGTAGAGTCAGTGTTTGTTTCGTAATAAAGTATTTTTAATATTTTTTAGAGCACAATAGCTCTAATTCAATTTAATTGTAATAATTATTCGCGAAATTAGAGTCAGTGTTTGTTCGCCGATTATCAATTACGAACGCGTCAATAGTTTTTTGTTTTTTGTTTTTTTTTTTTTTTTCTTAATTTCGTTTTCGGTACAGGGTAAAATCAGTGCTCTCAAGAACATACGGCGATCATCCATCACGCGAAGAGGTAATTATCTTTGCATATATTTAATTTAATTTTTATTTTATTATTTATATTTTGCTTTAATCATTAATCGAAAAGTGAACAACTATTTTGGAAAAATTTATCACCTTTTTTCAAATAAATAGAATTAATGAATTCTTAATTTTCAAATTTTAAATATTTATATTAAAATTTTAATTTTTATTATTTTTAGAGATTATTTTTCATTTTTATTGAATTTTGAAACTTATTAGAATTGAATCTATTATTATTTAAAAATTTTTAAATAATCAAAGATGTGTTTTTATTTAAATTAATGTAATATTTTATTTTTTGTTAAAGTTGCTGTCATCATGTCATCCACTGAATTTTTTCAAGAAAACATTTTGTGATCGCGCGCGGTTAGTAGAGTCAGTA
>NW_006263905.1:196499-201110 GCF_000469605.1 Apis dorsata | reverse complement strand
TATAAAAGAAACATTTCTCAATTTCAAAGTGTTTCGAGATATTCGCAAAATTGTGATAAAATTATGATAATTTCAATGATCTATTCGTCTCAGCCAATCATCCTCCCATTTAAGCGACAACCTCGACCAAGAGAACCGAAAATTCCATAGCGACAAACACCAGAGTCGCGAATCAGCGTGTCACCACAAAGTGGGATCACGCGTTTGCCCGGCGCAATTTGGCGAAAATTCAATTGCGATCCCTGCCACGGGGATCAGAGGGCCGATTTTCCGCGTAAAAGACGGGGAGGGCAGGGAAGAGACGGGGCCGTGGGTGGTCCGCTCGTCCGTGGCTACTTGGAAATGGATTTCGCCTCGTCTACCGCGTCCACTGCTATTTAAAGATGAAGCGTACGACTCTAGCCCCTTCCTTTTTTCTCTTTCACGGCCGCTCTCTTTCCCCAGCACGTGACTCGCGAGTGGAAAACGCCTCGAGTGCAAAGACACCTTCCGCGCCGACACCATCTCAGACGATAATCGAAAGGGCGAAAGGTTCGAGAAAAGTTTGCAAAAAGATACGAAGGGATTATTGTATTTAAAGAAAAATTGATTTGGTTAATTCTTGTTTTGTAACAAGAAAGAAAGGGAGTCGTGAAATTAGAAATATTAGTAGTTAACTCAATTGAATAGGTATTAATGAAATTAAGTAAGTTAATTTGCATTTATATTTAATAGTTAATATTAGAAAGTGAAGATTAATATTAATTATATGATTGTGAGATTTGGAGCTGATAATTAAGGGTTATTGGTAATAAGAAGCGTGATATATTATAGAAAAAAAAAATAAAAATAGAAATGTGTTTTGTTTCAATCCTTATAATTTTGATTATCCGAGAGTCGAATAACTATAAAATTATATATTGGCTGTCTTTTACAATAGCGTTAATGTAATGAAGAATGAGATATCTAAAATAAAAGTTAATTGTAATATTAATAACTAATAACCCGTATACTTTAACGTGTAAAGGAAACTATAAAGCGACAAATGGATTGCAAATGAATAGGAACAGCTAGAAGCTAGTTATAGTAACTTTGATCTACGTGTATAACTAATGAAACGTGCGCAGCGTGTTACGAATTTTACGATGTTTCCACGTTTATTAAATTTCTATGAATAACTTTTCCAGAAGGTTATCCGAAAGAGACAGTAAATTTTGCACGCTTCAATTTACCTCTCAATGACAGCAACATCAATAATAATTCCTATTCACGGAACTATTATTATTATAATAACAATTTGGAAAAATTGTAAACTGTTGGAGCACGAACGGTTCTCATCATCGGAAGTTTCAAGTTATGCGATAGTAAAATTTTTACTCTTTCCTCTTTAACTGTAAATTTTAAAATCGTATACCTCTCCATTCAACAACACACCTAACTTTCTATTACACGCATACACATCCTCCTAATATTTCAAAAAACAAGCACTATTTCCATATTTGGCTCCAATAATATCAAATCATATTTAAACACAAAAATTCTTCTAATTAAATCAAGCCTCGAAAAACCTTATGAAACAACACACACTATCAACCAAAAAAAAAAAAAAATAAAATCCCTTCCCAGACCTACCCCAATTCGAAACAAAACCTTCCTCTCTCTCTCCCTCCCTCTCTCTCTTTCTCCCTCGAGAAAGAGCTTCGATTCTCCATTTTTTCCCCTCCCCCAACAAAGATCAAAAGCCACGAATGCGCGGTCACGATTAAATTACACGCGTTGCACACTGTCAAAAATTTTCCCCAGAGCGACAAGGAAGGAAAGAGAGTGGGGAATGGATCCTCCTCGCCTTTCCTAGTAGCGAAGATTGTTAACCTCATACGCGATTATTCGAAATAAATTGGAGTAAGAGTGAGGGAGGAAAAACGGACGATTAATTAACGTCGAAACATTTTGTTTCGCTCGAAATATCCTACGCGGCCTAAATACCTAGGGAGAACGGTGGCGAGCGCCATCAGGTATCGCGGGAGTAATTATTTAGGATAAATGGCGGCCGCCCTCCCACGCGCAAAAGTCGTCGAGGTGCGTTAACGTCGAACCGCGAAACATTTCGGAACCGAAATAACCGGGCCGCGTTCGCGTCACACAGCAAAGCTCGTACGATGTGTACGATGTGTAACTTCTCTCATTGTTTTTCTTGGATCGCAAGGTCGAGATACGAGATATCCGGAGACCATGAGAAGAAGGATCTTAGAAGATTTCCCTTTCGGTGTTCGCTATGAGATCTTTTGATCATAATGCTTGTGATTCTGGATTTTTTGTTTACATATGAGTGTATTTCTTTTCTCAAATTTTCGAATTATTATTTTGCGATGAAAAAATTACTCCTTTTACAGTTTTTATTTTTTCAGACAAAGAATTTCTTTTTGATCCTCCAAAAAATCACGGAACAAATTTCGTATAAACTCGAAAAACTTCCTCTCTCTCTCGAAAATATACTTCTCCAATCCCTCACCGAACACCCAAAGTTCAAAATTACTCAACTTCCCGTACCAACGGAACGTAATCTTTCATCTTCCACCCCGCTCGTAATTATCAAGCAAACGGTCGTAAAACCTCTCCCCTGCAAACAAACCTAGACGAGGAAACAAAAGACTGAGAGAAGGGGTGGGGGAGGGAGGGGTCAAAGGGTTAAAAAGGCGAGATTAACCATCGTCGTTAACTCGACGAAGGGGGTTAAAAAAGAAGGAAAGAATAGGAGGGAGAAAAAAAAAAAGAAAGAGAACGATGCAAAACGATACACGAAGAGTATACTCGGCTCGAGGGAGGAAGAGTGAGATCGAGCAAAAGTGGTTGGAGCCTCCGTTCCGCGAACGAGTAATTTGATCGAAACGTGGGGGGAGGGAGGGAATTAGCGACACGAGCTTTCGCTCGTCTAAGGAGAGCACGTAGGAGGAGAGGATACCCTCATGCTATAAACGTTCAGTTCAGAATTAGCGTGGCCAGCACATGCTAAACATTCAATAAAGCGCGCACCGAAAGCCGTCCGGAATAATCGTAATCATAAATAATCGGGCCTAAATATACGTCGAGGCACAGTAAATGCCCGTGAAGCTCGGCTCTCGCGTACCAACTGGTGTCCGCGGACCGTTAACGCCGAGGCCGGAAATCGGTCGCCGGTATTCCATCGGCCGATCGACTCCCCTCCCTCCTCTTCCCTCTTTCCTTCTCCTTTCGTCCGTTCATCGCGGCGTTGCAAAAAAAAAAAGTTGAAAAAAAAAAAAACGCGGGCCAGGATCGGGCGTAAATGGAATATAATCGGTAATAATCGGGGAATACACGCGACAACGCGCAGGAAATGACTAGGCGGAAAGAAGATTCGAAAACGAAGACGGAAGACGTTCGAATGCGGCAGAAATTAGATTGCAATATTTCCTTCTGTCATTTTTCACGATTTCTTTCCCCTTCTTTTTTTGTTTCGTTTCGTTTTCGGGGGAACGATCGTGCGATCGAGGAATGCGAAGTTTTTTAATTCAATATTGAAAATTAATATCGAACGAATGTATAATTTTAGATTTGTATAATTTTTAAAAATTCCATAAATTAACGTCTTATAAATGACTATGATCTCTCAGAATTTCAGAAAACAATCTCGAATCATTAGACTGCGTTTATACATTTCTATAAAAGTTAAATGTAATATAAAAATACACAGAATACAAAATCTCAAAACCCTCACGATCATCAAAATTAACAAATTACATCGCCTTACTTATATACTTATATAAACCTTCGATCCTTGATCCACGCACATTATTTTAAAAAAAATATTCTAGACTAATCACTGACAAGATGAAGCGAAATTCCATAAATTAACATCTTATAAAAAAGAATTTCGAATCATTAGACTGTTTATACATTTCTACAAAAGTTAAATGTAATATAAAAATATGCAAAATCCACCTTAAAACTCTCACGATCATCAAAATCAACAAATTACATCGCCTTACTTATATAAACCTCCGATCCTTGACGCACATTATCTTAAAAAAAAAGAAAAAAATACTCCAGACTAATCACTGACAAGACGAAACGTATGCAAAACACAAGAACGAAATAAATCCCTGTATTCGAATTAAATTTTCCATAAACATCTGTATCCGTTTATATTGATCTACGATCACAAAAATACGTACCTACATACGTACTCGATGGGAACACACGAGTATCCCCGGCATCACGTATAAAAAGATTGGTCACGCGTGATCGCGGAGCGAAGTCGTTCGAGGAGGCAGCCTTGACGCTTCGTCATATGTTTAACTAAGCGTGCCCGCGATCGTCATTAGTACGCAATAATGGTTAATGGTTAGGTTTAGCGTGTTCATCTCGTTGCAACGCGACTCTGACGCTCGTTGCGCACAAACGGACATATGGTCGGCTGGCTTGGCCGATTAGACACATTTGCATCACAATGCCCCGAGTCTGCCCACCGCGGCTCGCTCCTCTCGCTCTCCTCCTCTTTGTCT
The DNA here is from genome assembly GCF_000469605.1 of Apis dorsata. NCBI lineage: Eukaryota > Metazoa > Arthropoda > Insecta > Hymenoptera > Apidae > Apis > Apis dorsata. The sequence goes on along the minus strand of NW_006263905.1, from coordinate 196,608 downwards.
CTCGCGCGATCCCACCTCTCTCCCTCCCGCTCGCTTTATTACGTGCGCGTACAGGGTGTAGCCTGTGCCAGCATAATGGCACTTAGGCCGACAGGCCGAGGAGCGAAAA
>NW_006263905.1:188779-196411 GCF_000469605.1 Apis dorsata | reverse complement strand
GAGAGGAGAGATGCGCGGACGGAGGAAGAGGGAGAGAGAGAGAGAGAGAGAGAGGCGGGTAGCGGAATAAAAAGTGTTGCAGCTTTCGGTTGGCACACGGCAGCCCGTTTGTTTACGCGGACCCTTTAAATCTTGTTCACCGGATCCGTGGACCAAGTGCACTCGAAGAGGCATTCCAGGCTACCCGGTGTCCTGCGGGTAGCCGTGCACGGGGAACGGAAGTGGATGCGCTCGACTACGAAATTACGCCTAATGGGGAGGAACGATTTTCGGGGACGGTTATGGAAGTATTTTTCTTTTTTTTTCTTTTTCTTTTTGGAGTGAGATAAATTTCGTTGGACGAATATATATGGTATATATGGTAATAGATTTTTACAAGTTAGAAATTATTTATTGAGGCCAGGAATGAGATTTCTTTTTTTTTAATTTTTGAAGAAAATGGATTATTGGATAATCCATTTAACGTGGACTTGGAATTTCTTTAATATTGTAATTTTGGCTTTGATGAATTTGGAAATGTTGCTGGTTAATTTATTGGAACGAAGAGAAGAATATATTATTCATTTCGTATAATTAAAATTTAAAATTGTTAAAAGATAATGATGTGGTGCGCGCTTTACGTAATCGTAAATTTCGAGTATATGATATTTATTTAAACAAGTATAATATATTAAAATTATCAAAATTATCAATAGAATTTAAATTTTCCTCGTAATATTCGCAATTGTAAGTGTCAAATTCAATTTTGTAACAACATTGTTTGTTAAATATGTTACGCGAAATTTATGCATAGTAACGTATGTATTATTGCAATTGTAGGAAGATTTTTTAAAATGATGAATCAATGTATAATTTATTTCGATGGATAGTTTAAAAATAACTGAAGTGATTAATACTGCGTATTATGTTACGAGATATATCCTAATAGCTTGAAAATTGCGATAAATTATTGTATCATATGAGGGAATTAAAGCAATTGAATGAAAATGTATTTTTTTTTTTATTACGTCATATGCTAGAATAATTAAACAGAATTTAAAGAAATACGTATCGTGTTATATTTAAATATAATTCTTTCTTCGAAGATATAAATTTAAAAATTGAAGAAATTGTATTACTTTCTATGTACCTTTTTATATAATCTTAATAAAAATTTAATTAACGATAATAGAATATCTTCTTAATTAAAATCTTAAAATATTTCAATTTCTTAAGAAGAAGATACTTATTTCAAACTTATATATACATATGTATATACATATATATATATAAAATCGAATTCAATGTTTATTTCTTCATAAAGTTATAAATCAAAACTTCTTCTTCCCAGACTTTAATTTCTTTCAGTTGGGAGAAAAATCGAATAACCATTGGAAAAGCCGGTAACACGTAAAAATCTTATTCAACCAATTCAATAGCAATTGCAACATATTTACAATACGGAAGGAATATAAATATTCTCTGTATAATGCTTCCTCGACATGTTAAAAACGATGCAGCTGGCAATTATCTCGAAGTTAATCGTGCTCGACGAGGTGATACTGCGTTAGTACTTTAATCGAAAACATTTCAACAGATTCAATTTTACGATTCTCTTCCTCGATCATTTAACGATGGAATTTAACTCAACGTGAAAATGAAATAAAATTCATTGCACAAGGTTCATTTCATAAAATTTGAGTACTACTTATATTAAAACGGTGTTCAATTGCATATATACAATATACTTGTACAGAATATTTAGATGCAAATTTGTTTCAAATTTCTTTTGGAAAAAAATTCGAATTTTGTAAAACTATATATTATTGGCTAATATTACTACAATAACGACAGATTATCAATTAACTATGATATCCTTTATGAATATATCAAAAATATATTTATCATCAAAATCAGAATATTGTAAAAATCGCAATTAAATTTTTAATCTTATATCTTTAATTGCAAACATTCTAAAATTAACGTTGAGATCCAAATTCAAAAATTGCAGCTCGCAATACACTCGTTGACAAATATTAAAAACCAATCATTTGCGAATTTGTTTCAAATTTCTTTTGGAAAAAAATTCGAATTTTGTAAAAGTATATATTTATTGGCTAATATTACTACAATAACGACAGATTATCAATTAACTATGATATCCTTTATGAATATATCAAAAATATATTTATTATCAAAATCAGAATATTGTTAAAATTGCAATTAAATTTTTAAACGAAATCTTATATCTTTAATTGCAAACGTTCTAAAATTAATTGAGATCCAAATTCAAAAGCAGTATACTCGTTGACAAATATTAAAAACCAATCATTCGCGAATTTTATTTATTTTAATTAAATTAAAATTAAATTATTTTATTTATTCCTCTAAAACAAATAAATTAGAATCGAACCATTATTTTCTTCTCGAATAAACATTACTACAAATAAATTCAACAAAATAATTAATTCTTAACTCGCTATCTCGAACGTTTAGGATGATATTAGCAACCTATGAATCATTTTTCGAAATCACATCAATGTCCAATCACGTTGTGCATCCACGTCATTGAACTTTACGAATTAGAGATCCTTGTAATTACGTAAGAAACTGCACGCGACTTAATTAATAAATCTTCAACCCTTCCGTATCCATCTCCATGCCAGGGAAAGAAATATCGTAGGTGAATATCGGAGGGTCTTCGGCCGCGTTTTAAGATCGCGCGATTCGAACGCCTGCGATCTCCGCGTTGCGCGAACGCAACGAATTATGTAAGCAGCTTGCGTTCCTTCAAAGATTTATGACTGAATGGAAGGATCAGCGTGAATTATTAGCCTCGGATACAAAGAAGATTGTGCTCCACCGTGCCGTGCAAGCGAATGGCTAGGTGTGGGTAAATTTGTTACTGTTAAGCGTTTGTTTGTTTTCGTGTTCGACTGCGTTTCTCGAAAATCACGCGAAATAAAAAATTGTCTTTCTTAAAGATTGTTATAAATATATATATGTATATCATGGATACGATATGAATTATAATAAAAATATCGCGAGTCGAATGTTCGAAGTAATAAGAAAATAGTTTTTAATATTTGATTAATAAAGTTTCCTCACCTCAAAACGAATCTATTAATTATAGAAAGAAATTTTCCTTGTATTGGAAAGGTGAGTCATTGTTTAATGCAATTTCATATAATTAAACCTATTCTATTATAAAAAAAAAAAGAAATAAATAAATATTACTGCGGTATCATATTTCTCGAAATATCATCCCCTAATCGAATTACCAAACGAAAACCACTTTGGCCACGGCGTGTAACGAAGGAAGCAAGAATTAACGGAAGAATCGCGGATGAAAATACGTAGAGTTGCTCTTTTCTCGTCTGCTCGCTCGTCCTCGCATCGATCACGCCGCCCTATAAAAGTGACAACGAACGTTCCACCCCTGCTCGAGGGTCGCCGAGGCAGACCGATAGGTCTAACCTCGAGTTAGAAATTAATTAGAAAAGTGCGGGGAGAGAGAGACAGAGAGAGACAGAGACGGCCTGGATACGATGGTGTGGAAGGGTGGGGGGCGGCGAGGGGCGAGGGCAGGCAATCAACGAGCAGATGAATTAATGGCCATGCCAACTACCCCTCCTAAGATGCCTCGAAGAAGAAGGGCGCCCTCTAAACGCGGCCAAGTAGATTCTTATAACCGGTATCGACGTTTGCAACCCCCTTTGAACGTAACGTTGCTACGAATCTATCGGCCTATTTTCCACTTGGGACCGTTGTTTGCCTCGATGGAGAGAAACAATGAGCCAGTTTTGGATGACGATGGACGAGGAGAATGATCGTTCGTGCAGGGGAATGTCTTCGAGTTTATATCTTGGATTATTATTACTTTGGACTTGAAGAGAAGAGAGATTCGTGTTTTTTTTTTTAAGAATGTTAATTCACTCTGGGATTTATTATAGTAATTGGCTCTAAAAAAGATGTGAGTCAGAAGAGTATATGGATGTATGTACATTATGGTTATGCTTGTACGATAGAGAGGACGAGGTTTTAATTGATTAATAAAATGAGATTACGAAAATATAAAATATCTATTATACTTGCAAATGTAAATAATAAAAGAGTATTGAACGTATTTCTAATAAAAGTCTAGTAAATTAGAAAAGGAGAAATAAATCAAGAGGATATAAACCAGGATATAATATTAATTTGTATAATGAATAATGAATAAGTGTAAGAAAGTATGCGAAAGTATAAGATAAATTTAAGATATTTAGATAACTTTTTCAATTTTGATATGTTTTACAAAAAGTTAAATAAAATGTAAGTTTGTCTTAACTTAATCTTTTAAATGTCAAAACGAACCTTTCGTTAAATACACACGTATAGTTTTCGCTTTTAGAAACCAATTAATTACCCCTCTCACCTGTATAATAAAGAAATCAATAAAATCTTTTTAAAATTGTTCATACGTCCTCTTTATCACGTAAAATAATAAAATCCGCTCTTGTATCAAAATTCTTCCAATCTTTCCAATAATTTTCGAGCATTTCTAATATCTTATCCGATTATAATAATAATAATCGAAGAATAACCGATTCTCTATCGTTCCATGATCGAAGGGTGTCATCAAATTTCGAAATACGCGATACAACCGAGTCGAAATTCCCGCTATTCACGTTTGCAGATGCAACACGAAAACACGAGCCCGATGGAATTACGTTGGCCCACCTGTACGCTCGATTTAAACGTCATAAGTGGCGGTTAGGCGATCCTCGCGGCGCAATTGAAACGAGGCTTAATGCTCGCGAGGTACGTCAATATTTCATGGATAATTTCTCCCCTCGAGAAGCGATGTCGCGAAGCCATTGTACGAAAGAAGAAGCAGCCGTGTCCCGTCCACTGACCCTCAATCGAGGGATGGCTAATTCATTGTTAAGTAACGTCCGTACGCGTTTAATGGCGATGCCACGAATATCGGCCATCGTTCTTCCGTTTCGACGCCTTCGGCTTCCAACAATGTGTCTCGGGCCGAGATATACACGCGATGCGAAACGATTTTTATTAGGCGGAGTCGTAATGATAACATGGCGTGAAAACATGAAATGAACTAAATTGTGGGAAATTAAATTTTTTTTCCCCTCTTCTTATGCTTTCAAATTTAGCCTTTTTGTTTCTTCGTTCTTTTTTTCTTACAATTTTTAATATTTAGAATTTAATATGGAGATACTTTTAATTTTTGGAATTATCGAAAGAAGTTGTAGAATAACGATAAATTTAAATATAACAATTTCTAATTAACAAACATGTTAATTAAAAATGACGAATATGAAATAAATAGATAGTCAACTATACATTAAAGGATATTAATTAGACTTAAATTAATTGTAACTCTAGATTTGTTCTTCTCATAAATTATTAAAATTTCGTTATCGATCTAGGAAAATCTGCTTAATTGAAATATACGAAAATCTACATCAAAATATAAAACAAATCTATCTCATTCAACTTGCATTTCTTTAATTCCACGAATATATATATATATATATATATACACTCCAAAAAATCTACTTAAATTTTAATTACAAACAACTCGAAAAAAGAATTCGAAAAATCAAAAAAGATCCCCTAACAAGAGTCTTCAACGATCATCGACATCTCCACTTCGCGGATCCTACGGACAACAAGTGTGCGATACCGCGGCTCCCACAGTGTGGATGTGTAAGCAACGGTTTGCAACGCGTAAAATCTCGTTCGTCAATCTCCACGATCGAACGAAGATCCAGCACAGTGTCTGGCCCCTCATTTTCTCCCGGATTAATCGATTTCAGTCACGAGCGCGCGGATCCGCAACACCAGCTGCCCTTCGAAACGAACAACACGTACGAGAGAGAGAAAGAGAGAGAGATTACAAAGCGTTTATAGCGGCTGCTTCCCACCTCGGGGCGCTCTCTCGCTTCTGATCTGCATAAAAATAGGGGAACACGGTGCAGGATGGAGGATAGAGGGGGAGGGCAGGGAAGGAGATGCTTAATACGAGATCAGATTATGATTTTGCGGGGGAGTCCGCTTGCGAGGAGGAGAAGACGAGGAGAGAAAGTAGCGGAGGCCTTTATGAGTTCCATGATCCACGGTTGTGGATCACGGATCCGAGCCTTGTTTCTTTGTATCTCTCTCTTTCTCTCTTTATCTTCCACCTGGCTCCCCTCTTCGTTAATGGATCGCGGTTAATACGCTGATCTTGAAGATAATCGCGTGGAAAAGAGGTTTCTTTTTTAAGTTAAACCGCCTTCCTCCTCTTCCTCCTTCTCCTTCTCTCGTTTCCCTTGGCGATTAATGTAAGGGAGAAGGAGAGAGAGAGAGAGATCATCGTGGCGTTTATAATTAGATTTCGTCCTGATATTTGGATTTCAGTGGAGGGTAGGCAAATCGCGATTATATTGAAAAGTTCAGTTGTGGATGAACGATGCGAGACGATTCTTCTTTGTTATGAGAGTCGAGATTTTAAGATGGAGCAATCGTGGAATTGGATTGAAAAACGATAAGAATGCATTTCTGTATAATAAGATAATAGATTTATTTTTTGATTTTATTAAATATTTTCTTTCCAGAAGTTATTGAAGAATTTTTCAATATGTTCAAATCATTCATCTTTCTTGACGCTTCTTCTGCCAGAAGAAATCATCACAAAGGGATATAATAAGAAATTGATTTGAATAAAGAACATATTTCTATTCTCTCCTTCCTTCTAAAGTCTCAAAAAAACTTGGAATATAAATCAACAAAATCGAATAAACTGTCGAATAAATTAACTTAACGATTTAAGAAAGATAAAGATACTCAGAAAAAAGGGGAATGCTTGAAACGTGCCTATTGCCGTTGTTGTTCTCAAAAAGTTCACGCCGAAAAGTCAGAGGAATGAATCAGAAGCGACTGACAATACCATCCATCAATCAGCAAGTACAATTAAATACTTTCGGCATCGAAACAAAGAAAATTTCTCATCGTCGAAAAGGTCAGCATCGGTAAAGTTCAAATCGAAATTCACCACAGAGCTCCACTCTCCCCGTAGATCTGACTCCGTAGATAGATCTCGCGATCCACGAGCGTACAACGAATTTCCATCGCCAAAGTGGCGGGTAAAAAGAAAAAAGAGAATCGCGAGAACGCGACAAAAAGGACAGTCGGAGGATAGCTAGCTTCGAAAGGTAGCCGGATATACATTCCACAACCGGCGTATAATCGAAATGCATCGGCTGGGGCATCGAGTCGCATTATCATTGCCAAAGCTCCCTCTCTCTTTCTCTCTTTCGCGCGTGCGCGCTGCTCGTAACACCCCGTGAAGCCGAAATAAGAAGTGGAATAAAAGGAAGGATAAGAAGGAGAATCGAGCGTGCCGGTATAATGGCGCCGAGATGCGAAAGGGCGAAGCTAACGATATATCTTGGACTATTGTCTTGTGGGCCGCGACAGTCGCGGCCATTATATCAAGATTAACTCTCTTATTCCCTTGGAGAAGGTATGGAAGGGCGTATAAAAGTACACAGACTCCCGAGGGAAGAGGTGGAGGGGAAGAGGGAAGGCTGCAGGCCTTATGGCGCGTACACACAAACCACCCACACTTTAACGTGGAATACGAGAACGACAACGACGACAAGAGGG
>NW_006263905.1:185625-188621 GCF_000469605.1 Apis dorsata | reverse complement strand
GAGGAGGAGGAGGAGGAGGAGGAGGAGGAGGAGAAGAGGGTCAATGGTGTGTTCACGGTGTTCCACGAGACGGGGGTGTATGCTAGGCATCCGCAGAAGAGGACATTATAAGGAGTTATGAGGTCCTGCCTCATACGTGAGCATCCTTGCCCCCCTCTCCCTGTCCTCCCACTATCATCCTCCCTTTTATCGTCTCCTCTCGCTTCTCCCCTTCCCCTCCCTTCCTCTTCGATCTTCGCAGCGGATCCTTATACACGAGATCTGCGCTGGTTCTTAATGTCCTCTCCCTTTTAATGCCTCGCTCGGCCTGCCCTCGAGGTCGATCCACGGTACATTTTTGCCTGCCGTCTTCTTTTTCGTGCCCCGATATTGAGTTATATACGCGCGCCGTATTTATCGTTCAAAATCCTTGTGGAGGAAGAGAGAGAAAGCGGAGGACGTTAAGTGTTATGAGCACCGTCATTGTATTTATGCGACTACCTTCTTTGCATCCATCCTTTAACCTCCTTTCATTTCGAACGTATATTTCGTATAGATCATTTTACATCGATTTAATTAATAAATTCGAAGTAAATATTTTCATCCATCGAATTTCGAAGGAAGGTTTCCTCGAAATTGCCAATGATCTCCTCTTCCAAGAAGAGAAACTCGCGGGCCAGTATATTTGGAGGAACGAAATCGAAAGAGTTCGTGGCGGGGTCGTGACCCAGTGAGGATATCGAAATGGAGGGGAACCGGATTCTGGTAAGTTTTACAGCCCTGTATAGGACGAGAGTGCAGCGAAAGGTAGAATCGCGACGCGTGTACTTTATACCACCCCTTCGAGGGCGTACCATCCCTGTGGTAGACCCACTGACTCCTCGTTTCACCCTCGCCTCGCCAGTGGTACCCTTTACCCCACCCCTCGATCCCCTTTGACCTCCACCTTCTCCTAGTCGAGCTACGGGCAACGTGGTCGGAGCCTCGTGGCGGTATAGCAACCATGAATGGGGACCGCGTGTCTTTCTCCCTTTCTCTCTCTGTCTTCCTCTCGCCCGTTGCTGGTTTGGTTCAATGCCACCGTGGATTCCGCGCGTCCCAGTCTTTTCGACGTGCTGCCCACGTGAAACACGTTTGGACACGCGAGATGATTCGATTTCGAGGGTTTCTCGGTACGAAGGATGTTCTCGATGGGATTTCGAAGTCGCTAATCGTAATTGAATTTTGGAAATTATTTTAAATATCGCGAGAAATGGTGTGTCGTAGAGATTAAACTTTAAAAAGTTTATATTTGCAATATTTTTCTTATGCACATGGAAATATTATTTATTATATGAGATCATTGAATTATTGATATTTGAAATATATATATAGAATGGAGATGAATATATAATAATTGAAATTAGGGAATGAGATTTATCAATTGTTTATATTATATTTTTCAAAATAATTTTAAAAATTCCAGGCTAATTTTAATAAGATAAAATGCATTGGAATATATATTTAATTATTTATTTAATATATTATAATACTTTACTAGCCCATAGCGTCGTTCTTTTCATTCCAATCCTGGTATAAAATTTCCTCTGATTTTGAAATAAAAAATTTTAAGATAAACAAAACTATTAAAATCAAAAAAATATACTTTCTTTCTGGAAAATCTGCATATTCCATCAACGAATAGTATTTAACAAGGAAAGAGTTAAAAACGTCTCAATGGCACCTCGATTTTGAAAAAAAATATAAAGAAATCTCGTGGACGATTCAATTATAGCGTGTCAAAGGCTAAGGAAGGCCCAAACTGGCCAGGCACCAGGAAACTGGGGCAAGAGGGTTAGACAAAAGGCCATTGTGACGGATCTTCTCCCTTCCCCCTCCTTCTCGTCGAGGGGAACCACCAGCACCCCAAACAACGGCCACGAAAGTGAAGGAAAAGGGATTAACGAATTCGGGGCCACCTCGGTATTTTTACGCTCGATTACGATTGCCCGGCTTTTGTCTTGGCCCTTCGGCCCAAGAAAACGAGGAACACGAGTAAATAAGACAACAGGATCGGGATTCGAGATAAGCTTTCCACGCTCACTCGAACTTGAAAAATGTCTCCCGGTCCTATAATTATATCCGCCGCCTCCGGGGACAAACGACCGATAAATAAATGACCGGCCATTTTTATTCTCGAGCACTGCCCAAATCAAATTATTTCCTATTATTTGGGATTTTAGTTTAGAGAGAAGATTTGTTTTTCCTTTGGTTTTTAAGATTCACACGGTGTCCCGATATAAATTTATCGTTACAATTTTATTTTAAGTATAGAATAAATTGGTAATTAATTATATTAAAATTAATAGTGAGCACGAATTTTTAACAAATATTTTTTACTCACAGATTTGGAAAGTACTAAATAATAGAAAACGTTCAGAATTTCTTATATTTCCAAACTATTAATCGTTTTCAAATATATGTTATAAAAATATGTTCTTATAGTATTCAAAAAAAATAAATAAATAAATAATCTATCTATGTATCTTAAACCAAAATAGTATTCTCTGAAATAAAAATAGTATTCTTTGTATTCTATCAAAAAACGAAAAATATTGAGAAATCCAGAAATAAAGGAATGATACAGTTGTTTATCTTTTCCCAATATAAGATTCAAATGTGAATAAACAACTCAAATAAAGTAATCATTGTGGATTCGAATTCAACATTTTTATCAACGTAAGCTTCGAATACAAAAATTAAGAAATAAATTCTACAATAATTGTTATCGTGACACAATTTTCATCTAATTTTGCGATTTAAAAATTTCTCTAAAAATTACTCTCTGATAACAAAACATTTTAAAACATTTAAAGCATAAATATTATCCACAAAATCTAGCTTCGTCATAGTTTTTAGAACTGATTAAAAGAATTAAACGATTATAAAAAAATCAAAGCAAATTGTCAAATTCTTTCCTATAATTAAAAAAAAATATGATAATACATAGAATAATTACGAATGTTATTTAAATTTCA
>NW_006263905.1:179136-185268 GCF_000469605.1 Apis dorsata | reverse complement strand
GGGGGGGGGGGGTTCGTTGGTGAAAATAAAAATTACGAAGACAAAGAGCCACGTGAATTTTCACACGCACTAGGAGTTAAAAGGGAGGCAAACAGAGTGTGTGTCACCTTTTAAGGGTGGTCACCCGTTGCGACACGGATCGGTCATCAGCTGGCCGAAGAAAACGGGTCCCGCGTACGTTTGTTGCATAAATTAATTCGCCACCCTCCAGAGACCCTTCCTTTACCACGCCACCGGTGCTCGAAGGCTCAAGGAGGAACCTCTGGCAGCTGATGGGAATCCTTATTGCGTCGCAATGACCATCGTCCGTGCCGAACGATTACCGTGAGCTTAATTATTCTTCCAGCGAGCTTTCATTGTTCGTTCTGCCATTGTCATGGTAATGCGCAGTTCGAGGAGATAGGATGAGTGGATGCGTGAGATGATGGTCCAAACTGGTTCGATCGTACGTTGGGATTGCCCGTGTATTAATTCGAGAAAAGATCTCTTTGAAACGTTGGATGAAACGTTGAATGAATTTATATTAATATTTAGATATTTGCGTTATGTAGAAATTTTATTAGAAATTTATCGAGTAACAAATTAATCTAAAACTAGTAAATATTAATCTAAAACTAGTAAATAAGTAATTTTTTTGAAGAATTTAATTTAAGATCGTTTGGTGAATTTAAAAAATGCAAAATAATTTTTGTTTTGAAAAAAGAAGGATGCTTTCATTGAATTTTTGTTAAAATCTAAAATAAAAAAAAAATTGAATTACTTAAATTAATATTTAACGGGAAATAATAATCATATTAAGAAAAAAAAATATTAAACGTTATAAAAGAGGATTCAGCTAACAACTGTAAGTAGCAATTGTTAAAGATTTATCGTATCGTAGATAATATCGAATTATTACAAGAAGATTGTTATCGTAATATATTGAAATATGGATATAAAAGAAATAAACCACTTCCATGACAAATAATATTTTCTTACAATTCGTACGGAATATCCTATATTTTCCAATCAATTTGAGATTCTATATTAAATGGAAAAATAAGAAACGTTAGAATAGGAATTGTGCAAGAGGTAGATGTTGCCATATTCTCATCGTCTGGACATATACTTTATCGATATCTTCGACAAATCTGAAGAGACCGTCCGCAAAAAGAAAAAGGCATTGTCCTTTAACGAATCAAAGATGAGCAAGATCGTTGGTTCGAGGGTTTCGAGTAACTTTCAAGAATCTTCTTTCTTTGGACATTTTAAGGAAATATCCTTGGTTTTACGTTGCGGATTCAGGCAAATGGCTTGTTAAAAAAGACGCAACCGTTCTTAAGATTCTTCCTTACATCAAGTACCCTTATAAGATTCTCTCGATTCTCTGGTTTATTAGTAATTTAAATAAGATTCATAATTATCGAAGTGCATACATAAATTATCGAAAGAACTCTGTCTGCCTTTGTATCGAAGTTGGAATATTAATGGATAAGTAATGAAATCTCTCTTTTGAAAATAATAAAATGAATGATATATGAATGATATTTAAAGAGAGGAATATTTCTAATACCTCTGATATTTCAATTTTATGTTTAATTTGAAATATCAAAAAGATTGTACAAGAGAATTTATTCGCAATGAAAATTGACGAATAATTACAAATAATACTTTTTATTGCAAATATTTAATTCGAAGATAAAAATATTCTTTTAAAAAATTCCATTTAAAAAAAATCAATTTTTCCATATTTTTCGAAAAATATTCACACATTCTGAAAAATTTTAGAGATATGACTCATTCACTAAAATCTATACACCCACTCTTTTTTTTTTTTTTTTTTTATAAAAGCATCATATTTTTAAATCCTCCTCGCTAATCCCGCCCGCGTAAAAATAAACCTCTTGCACACTCGTACAAAATATTTTCCCTGGTAACAATCAAAACTAACAAGCATCTCGAATCCTATTCAATAATAAAATTCCATCCCGAAAGATCCAGATGTAAAGTGGAACCGATCACAAATCATAGATAGAAAGGAAAACAATTTTGGGAGAAACGTTCTCTCTCTCCTTTCCTCTCATCGATTAATTCCACAAGACCAACGAGATGCTCTCTCTCTCTCTCTCTCTCTCTCTCTCTCTCTCTCTCTCTCCTTTCGTTCCTTCGCTTTCAGAACACTGCTTGGAACACTGTTTCTCACGGTGGTCGAAAGGGACCAATGGTCCATCAGGTAAACCCGATTGTGTCGTTCACGTCGATTAGCTCGACAGTTTTCCGAAAATTCGGGATTCCGCATTATTCTCCCTTTGGCTTGAATATCGAGCTTCCCTTTTGTACCGTGTCCTATCTGCATCCCCTTTATATGCACCTTTGCCAGACATCTGCAACGCGCCCTTTTGCCGACGTGGAATCGTCGTAATTTGAGATTCCGCTGGATTTTCGACGTTGATGCCCCCGGGAGTGGACTACGTGTTCGCGCCGCGCGAATGCAAATGCGATTGGACGAGATCGGGGATGTTTCGTGCATCCCCGCTTTTCTGATTGAAAATCCTTTTCTTTGTAAAAAGCTCCTCCCCGCCTTTTTTCGTTTTCTTTAAATTTTGTTTCCTCCCTTGACGATTTTTAGGAAAAATGAAACGTGCTCGAGATAAATAATTAATAAAAGAGTAATGGATAAGATGGCTGTCTATTAAATTGAAAAAGGATTATTTTGTAAATTATATGTGTAATAATAAATATTAGAATATTTGCTTATGTGCAAAAATTTTAGTTTCTTCTAACTTCTTCTATATATGTAATAAAATTTCTAAGGTGAATTCAATTAAAAATTATTATCATTAATCCAATTATTTATTTGATAAAAATTAATGTAAAATTATAATCTGTCAAACTAAATCACATTCTGCCGCATTCAAATCACAAATCTTTAAAAATGTTCCTTCTGTCATTCCTTCTCCCCGTTCTGACAAACCCCCATCCAACACCCTCCCCCCTCCCAAGATGCACGCATACTCAGCATCTTCAAACCATATATCACGCAGCGGATCCTTCGAACGGAATCATTATTACAATGAGCGTCTTGGTTCCAGGAAAAGGTGAGAAGAAACCATTATTTATCGAAGAAAGAGCCACAACCGTGTCGTCGTGAAAATCTGCAGACGCACTCCACCTGGTAATAAAACAGATCCCTCCCTTCTCCATATTTCGATAACCATCTCGAAATCACCGTAAACTGCATCGTGGCCATCATCGATGAAACTCGTCGATTCGTCCAAAAATTCGCACGATTTCCGGATCCGACAAAGCGAGGAAAGGAAGAGAGGAAAGCGAAAAAAGAGAAGCGATCCATCTTTGCTATTCATTCAGACCAGAAAGAATGAGCCGTGGGAGAAGGCTGGCTTGTCCTCGAAGAGGGTGGACAAGGGATGATGTCGGCGGTAATAGAGACCGAGAAGATAGGGAGAGAGAAAGAGAGAGAGAGAGAGAGAAAGAGAAGGGAAGGGGGGAAGAAGGATCGGAGAACGGTTGAATCGAGAAAAGGTGTCAACCCCTATTGTCGTCCACGGAGATTTTCGTGGGCTGGAATTTTGTTTTACGCCGGATCACGAAAACGGCTATAATGAGTGGCGGCTGGTGAGCGCATTGTCATGCTAATCTCGCAACAGGGGCCATCGAGATGCTTCTTCTTCTCGTATAGGTTGGGAAGGATCTTGGGTGGACAAAGGGAAAGGCCAGTCGGATCCGGCCGCCCTTGGAGGTTTCGAGAGACTGATTTTTATATTTCATATTAAGGGCACCGAACGAGGAAAACTGAGGGGAGGGAGATGAGGAGGAAGATGAGGAGGGAGATAAGATGAAAGTTGGGAACGAGACGTTGATGTCGATTTGGTTTTTTCAAAGTTTTATGAATAAAGAATATGCTTAACTTTTGCAAGATCTGATTTAATAGGAGATTAATTTCTTTTCAAGTATTCTATGATTTTGTTGGTTTTGTAAATATTGCGAATTACTGTGCTTTGGAGAATGGATAAGAAAATGTTATTGTTATTATTATATATGTATTATCTGTACTATTGATTGGGTCAATTTTAATTTTGGAATGAATAATTAAAAGAGAAGAAGGATGCAGTTAATACAATTCACTTGCTTTTAAATTATTCAATTGATTAAAGAATAAATAATTCAATATAATATATATTTAATTTAGAGTTTCATGATAAAAACAACCCTTGCCAATTTTCAATTCCATAGTTTTATCATAATTTTATGATTTAATTAGATATAATTTTTCCACAATATATTTGCATTCTTTTGGAAAAAGAGAATTAACAAATTTCAAAGAATCTTTCTTACTATTTTATTTATCATTACTATATTAGATCATGATACAAAAATTGTTTATATATAATTTTAGTCATACTATATTATTTATCAATAAATTAATTAAAACATATCCACACATATATATTATATAAATAATCTCAAAACTGTATTTGATGAAAAATGACAATTGGCAATTAATTTAATTTAATTTTTTAAAATGCATATAATTGCATAAACTCAACAATCTTGTAAACAAATACTTTTATATGTTCGAATAATAAGTTCTATTCAAACCAAACAAAAGAGACGTGTCTCTAAAATATTTCCCAAATTTTTATCACCTGAGAATTAAAGTTCAACGAAGGATCGAGAAATCGGAGAAACTGGAAGCTCAGACCCATTACTGTACCCGATTAAAGCATGTTAGTGAACAGTTACGCCCTTTTTTCCTACAGTCTCCAAGATATGTCCCTGATGTCGTATTCTGAAATTCGAGGTGACGAATGAATCCGAGAAATTCTTTTTAAACATCGATCGGTCTCGGTCAGGTGGAGAGATCTTCGTCGAACTAGAACCTTGATGAATGTTCCCTGATCAGGAACGTGTGCACTTTATTTAGCGCCCTTTAAGAGATTCAAAAGAAGAGATCCATATTTTTTGCTTAATTTTAAATAAATTCGTAGACATTAATTTCTTGGAAGTATATTATTACGTATAAAAAGATAAAAATATATTCATAACAAACACAAAAATATCGAAGCTTGTTAAGTTATTGCAAATTGTAAATTGTTTACAATTTAATAAATAAACCTCAACCAAAATCTCCCCATTTTTTCGCGTCTGTTTTCACTCTTCAAATCAAATATACTTTATATTTTAAAAATACTTGTATGTAATATATATACAATTACAAAAATGTATATTCAAATTCTCAAAAACACAGTCTGAAGCCAATAAAGAAATTTCAACGCCCAAACTACAAATTCCACGAGATAAAAAAAATTCACATGTTCAAAAATTACAATAAACAAATAAACAAAACTTGTGAAATCCTCAATCGACGATATTGGGCGAAAAAATGAAAAGCTATCGAGTATCAAAGGAAGCGTCGTATCGCCCGATTGCGATGATCAAAGACAAAGATAAAAGGCCTAAATCGGCCTAGATCGTTAAGCTTGCGAAATGAATCGCAACCGCTGTTCAGTCCCGCGATTGGGCGTGGTACCCGGCCCTGTGCACACGCCCCTGACCTCTTCAGCGCCCACCTTCGCAGGTAAACTCGTACGAAGATGAAACCAGGTGTGCTTCGAAGGGTGGCGAGTCGGTATTTCTTTCTATATCGAGCTTATTGTTGTTTAGTTTATGCAGGCCTGTCCCGATCGGTCGCTAAACTATTTGTTTACTAATGACGAATTGTCCCCTGGACATTGGGCCCACCTCCACCCCCGCGATTTTCTTCCTTTTCGCGTGCGTGTCTCTTTCCTTTCTCTCTTTCTCTCTCTCGAATGTCTTTATTTCTCTATCTTTCTCTCTCTCTCTTTTTCCTTCTATCTTTAGTCAGAGAAGGTTTCTCGAACGATGGAGAAGACTCCGGGTCCCCGAGGATTCGAATCTTGAAAAGTGGATACGGAACAATAAAGGAATCGGCTTATGTAAAGACCGGATAAATATATGTTTTCCAAGGTTTTGGGAGAAACGTATTATTCGTTGGACGGCTCATCGTGAATTTCGGGCGAGGCTTAAGCGGAAACTGTATCCTTGACGAACGGAAGGGAATTTAGGAGGAGGAGGAGGGTGGAGAGGATGGTTCGTTTGATGGAAAAATGA
>NW_006263905.1:163338-178856 GCF_000469605.1 Apis dorsata | reverse complement strand
TTTTTTTTTTGTAACAGATGAGATTTCTTGGTGCTTATACTTGTAAATCGTGTAATTTTGAAGAATCATTGCATATATGTCTTTTTTTTATATTTTCAGAATATAATCGTATAATAAATTATTCAAATATGTTTGATTGATCATATTGTAATTGTTACTTTGAAAATATTTTCATTTATAATTTCAGTGATTCCGTACTTTATTTTTTTCATTTTTAATTCTTATGAAAAAAAAAATGATACTAAATTTTATTTTATAAGAAATCAAATGTTTGTATATCAAAATGATATGAAAATCTTTATAATTAGTGCTTTACAATTATCTCTAGCATTGTATACAAATTTTCAATAAAGATAATCCTATCTAAATGCTGTTTAATTAAATGAATTAAATAATAATACGATACAACTTCTTTCAAAAATTTTCTATTCCATAACCTCAGTTTAAAAATACTATACCAATTCTTCTAAAGATTTTTATTCATTGAAAAACATGTTGGACATAAATATCCAAGGTTTATTGTTTACAATAATCGTAAAAACTATTTACCAAGTAAAAGTTAAAACCAATTAAAATCAAATCTTACGTTGTCATTAAATAAGTCATGTAATACAATAAAATTACCAATTCCAAGTCTTCAGCAATAAAAACGCCAATTAACACATCCATCAACGAAAAAAAAAAAAAAAAAAGAAAGAAAGAAAGAAAGAAACAAAGAAAAAAAGCATTACCATCAACATCCTCTCAACATAAACATAAATAATTGAACCTTCATAATAGCAACATATATACATACATATATATATATATACATATACAACTATTCAGATTCCACAATCCGCCATCATCAGCGGGATACCGAATAACCATGCTTCGATTTTCATGAACACGAGCAACAACGATCCATAGATATGGAAAAGCAACGAAGTATTTTCCGCGCCGGTGAAGCAATTACCAGCAAGTAACTCGATCGTTAATTGCTCATTACGTATGTGCCAACATATACGTGCGTGCGATTATTTACGATCGGTGTGAGATTGCAGGCTCGAGGTGTGTTAGTGGCGATGCTCTGGGAAACGAGGGAACAAATAAACCGACAAAAGAGGGGACACGCGGCGTTGCGCGTGTAATTAGAGGTGTGTAATTACGGGTATGGCACTACACAACAACCGGTGAACGGTTGGTAAGGTTGGAAACATCGATACCGGCATTAACTCGTTCTCCTCGGACACGAGGAGAAAAATCGCAAGAGGAACGTGGGAACATCACGATCACAGAAATCCTGCTAATATCGCAATCTCCGCAGGAGGAGGTCGAACATCTTCCCTCGTAATGCTCTTGTTTGTCGGGGTCCCTTGCGAGACGTCGCCGTTTTCATTTCGCTTTGCGCGAATGGAATGGAAAAAGGTGACATCCCAGTTTTATCGTGGACGTTTTTTCATGGAGGGGAATTTTGAGGATGAGATTTTTGGGTCGACTTGTCGATCGATTCGTGTATTTTGCGAATAAAAACTAGAGATAAACGTTTAGTGATTTCTTATAGTGAATTGAAGATTAATTAATATAAAAATAAATAAAATTATATAAAATCCTAATAAGTTTTTAATTGAAAAATATGGATGAAATGAAATTTTATAATTATTATAATTTGAACTTAATTAAATGAAACAGTGAAGAGCAAATAAATGTAAAATAATTATAAATAAAATTATTAATGGTAAAATAAAATGAAGAGAAAAGAATCGATTTAATGTTGCATTATTAATAGAAAACCCACCTTAAATTCATAATACAATTGTATTTCCAATATAAGGAATTGCTGATAGTAAATTTGTAATTACAATTGCTTCTCAATATATTGATATTTGATCTCAAGGTAAAACATAACCTATAAATGCAGCTGCTATAGATATTGTGAGTGTAGAGATTTGAATTTTGAAATTCTTTTGTGATTCCTTTCAATTAATAAAAATTTACTTTCCTCGATGAATAATATTATGAGATTAAAAAAATGAAAAGTTTTGAAAATTAATATCTCAAAATTTCATTTAAGAAAAACTAGTAATCTTTCATACTACAACAGATGAATGGTAGAATGAACAGAGAAAAAAAAATGATTCAATTGATTTAAAAAATATTAAAAGTAAAAAATATTGTAATAAAATTCATTTTGAATAATGATGTTAAACGATATTTATATGAATCATCCAAATATCTTAGATTGCCGAAGAATAATTATATTCAATTTAAATTAAAAATATTTTTAAAAATGTTAATCCAATCTAAACGTAGAAATTTACATTTTCGAAACATTCTCTTTATTGAATTATCACAACGAGGATTTTCCTGTTCAAACGAAATTTGATCTATTAAACATTCATATAGATCGAAGAGAAATAAATCGACTGTTTCCAATCGTTGAGCATACTCGTGCCGGCAGCATTCCAATATTCCAAGTTCATAGACCGAAAGAATTTTCGTGATTTCTATCAGCGTGTTCATATAGGACGTTACGCAAGGACAAAGTTTTCGGTGGTAAACAGAAATTTGTCAAACCATCACACGAATACAATACTTTTGAATCGAGGGATGCAACCCCCCCTCCTCCCTTTTAAAACTTTCTCGTCTCATAAATAATATTTTTCAAGAGATCCTTGAAAATTGTGGGACATTTGAATATATTATATAAATGTATATTTAATATTTCTCTTTATATTCATTACACTCAAAATTTCCCTATAAATAGAATTTTTATATAATATACTTTTTATCGAATATTAAGTTAATTAAAAAAAAAACTTTAAAAAATTTATTGTCCTAATTTATCGAGTTCACAAGATCATATAACAAATGTTAATTTTTGTAACTAATCTATTAATTGAAACTTCATCATAAAATCTTAAAAAGAATATCATTAATTTACCATCTTCACAATATAATTTAAAATTATTTAAATTCCTAATAATACCTAATACTTTTATCATCCATTCTTATTTTATTTCTTGAAAGACAGACAATGCAACACTTGATCGATTGAATCTTAAAAATTAAAGAAATTTATCCTTAAGAGGAAACATTATCAAATTATTGAACAATCATATCTCATCCTTTAAATATGAATAAAAAAAAGAGAAAATGAAAAGAACAATTTCTCCAAGCCCCCTAAAAATCCCACAAATTAAAAACTAGTTTAAAAATACTATTCAAACTCGTTTCAAAAAGAAATATCAAAACTATCCTTTCAAGCAAACAAATTTTTTTCGATGCTGAAACACTGTTTAATATTCCTCGTTTCTAACTCATTCCCGCAACAATGGTATGATTAATCACGGCAATTACTTTTCGATGCGTTTTGCATCGAGAAGGGGAGACGATGGATTCTGGAAACGGGGACGATATCCGTAGCCATCCGTTTCGCGTGTTAGTTTAGCCAAGGTGAGGAGGTAGAAGAAAGACTAGTCCTCGGGCTAGCCGCGGATCATCCGTCCAGTCAATCCGAGCTAATTGGCCTCCATAGGTAATTACGCGCAATTAGGAGGCCCGACTGGTCTCACCGTCCTTCTCGCCCTTTCTCCCCGATGCTCCTGCCCTCTCGCTTTCCCCTCGCGCCGACTACTTCTCGTAACGAGAAAACCTATACAGGAGGAGAGGAGAGGGTCTAGGTGGAAGCGAGATACGATGCGTTCATCGATGCTTCAGGGCGAACAAGGGTGAGAAGGACAGAGAGAGAGAGAGGATGTTCAGGTGGAACTGAGGGATTGCCGCCAGGTACACAAATTATCTGGCGACGAAAAAACAACGGAAGAGCAATTAAATAATGCTACGTCGCTACATAGTGGTATTCTCTGCGGTGTTCTCTATTCTATACCGGGTGTACCGGAATGAGTCGCATCGTGTGACGCCTTTGTCTCTATAGTTTTTGCGGAGGGGAAGGTTTGTTCAAATGTTAATGGTGAATAGGAGAATAGGTTGTTTTATATGGGAAGGAAATGAAATGGAATGTATAGTTGAATGGTGGATAAGATGTAGTTGTGGATTATTTGTTATCATGAAGTGATAGTGGTTTAAATAAATTTAATAGATTCTTTTCAAATTGCAAATTAAATAATTGAACTAAGTGAAAATTTAGTTTTATAATTAAATAATATTATTGCATAAGAAATATTCATATTAATTAAATAAATATTATAATTTTAAATTTTTTCAAAGTATACTATATCTGTATATATTTATTCGCGAGAAATAATGGAATGAATTGTAATTGTAATATTGCAAATATAAAAAAAAGAAAGAATAAAAATGTTTGATCACTATCTTGAAAAAAAACTTATGGATAGATCACCCGTTAGAAGATGTGGAAACAAGTTTGAAGACACAATGTGTGCATTAGAGCAACCCGACTCATTACCGCTGCCACAATTAAGGCCCAATTTTGGGACGTAATGGCCGCCAATCTGACCACACAAAAAGCCCGCGGTTCGAAGGATAGTTGGAAATCGTGCCGACGTCCCTTGCCTAATAACTAGTCAAATTCTCGTCTCGGCCTTTCCAACCTCCACGAATCTATCTCTAGCTCTTTGGAATTCTCCTCAGATCTGGTTCACGACACGGGGATCGTCATTCGTGAACTTTCACCTCGAGGAAGCGAGTAAACTCATCGTCGAGCATTTGAGCAAGACGAAGAAAAATGTATAAATGGATAAAATCGTTCGATTTCACGAAATGATGATTCACGAGAAATTATTTATATAACAGTTAAAATTGTTAGTTAAAAATTAAAGTTGGTTAAATTGTAACTTTTTCATCAGAAAATTGTTGGACAGCACTTCACTAGTAATATGTTAAAATAAAATTCATATCTAGTTATATAATATCTAGTTATATAAAATTCATTCTAGTTATATTCATATCTAGAATATTAGTATATTCTAAGAAATTATTATAATCTCTTCTAGTAACATAACGTTCGTTATATTACCTAGAAATGAATTGTTTTTCTTTTACATTCGACATGCATTAAAAAACATCAAAATCGAGATTGAACAGCAAATTAATTTTTCTAATCTTCTGATTTGTATTTGAATATCACAGAAATAAATAAACAAAAATCATGATTCAAAGAGTAAATTTATAACCAATAATAGGCAATTAATTAACAAACTTTCCAATCATCTACTCTTTCCCATCACATTTGCCCGCAATTCGAATTTTTCAGTTTCGCTCCAGCGAAAGGGTTAAACGTCGAGCTCGTTAGAGCTCGAAAATTGAAATGATCAATCGAAAGGGGATCAGAATCGAGTTCACGGATCATTGAAACGTAGCCTCGTTCCTCGTTTGACGATATATATATATATTCAAAAAAAAAAAAAAAAAAAAAAAAAAGAACGAAAAAATAAAATCTATCGAACGTAGTAGTAGCGTAATTGGTTGGTGAATTCCTTTTTGGCGTCGTTCGAGGTAAATTCGATTGGCGAACGAATCGGCGGCATTGACGGCGAAATATTCGAAAACTGGAGAGGCCGGGGAGGCCTGCACGCAGCCACGGATCGGACAATGGCCGACAATAGGATCGCATCCGATTTTTGCATGCCAATTTCGTGGCCGGTATTGTGCCGTAGACAATGCGCCAATAATTACGCTAAACGGCGACCATTCATACGCCCATTCGGCCGGATTCAAACCGCCTTTCCGTATCCATTATCGTCGCGCGGCGCAAATAATCGCTCCGATGCGCGCCGCTTCCATGTTTTCCTTCTTTTTTTTTTTTTTTTTCTTTTTCTGCTCCCCTCCTCTTAAACTGTGTAACGTGCTGCAGGTGGCAATCGATTATCGATCGATGATTGCAGATTCATCCGGGCGTTAACGAAATTTGGGAGAAGATTCTCCTGTTTCGTGAATACAAGGTGTTTGGAAGGAGAGGAAGGATATTATATTAATTGTTGAGTTTTTAGGAATTGAATTGGTGAAAAATTGTTCTGTGAAATTGAATATTTGAAGAAAGATGGAGAAGTTGATCGCTAAGATTGTTCACCATCGAAAGAATTTAAATTTGAGATAAAGATTTAAAAAAAAAAGAAATTGGTGTTATCTCATTGTTTAGAGGTTAATTAGCATTTTTAAAAAGGAAGGATACGCACGAAGAAGTTATCAGAGCGGATATTTTTTTCGAATTATAACGAAAATAAAAATTGTTGGTGATGATAAAAAAGTTGTTGGCTATGATATCCCACATCATCGGTTATGAGTTTAATTATAAATCATTCTCTCGAGTCGAGTCATTACAACTAGGTTAGATTAGATTTGGTTATATCTTTGTATCGTGGTCGAGATAAAACGTAACATTTCATCCTTCCTCTTCTAACTTCATCGATTCCATTAAAGATATACATATACAAGCTCAATGAAGAAGTATATAATGTATATGCATAATTATTATTATCATTATGTATCGATACCTCGTGATCTCGGGAGTGGTTATGGCTTGTTATAAATAGCCATAACCATAACCATATTCATAATCATAATCGTCATTATAAAATCACCTATTAGCTGTTGACACGCTGAACCTCTTAGTCATTCCACGTTATGTATAACTTCACAAAGTGTAATCAACTTTTTTAATAATAATAAAAAAAAAAAAAAAAAGCAACCAAATATGTCGAAAGTGATTAAATTCGTGGATGCATATTCATTAAATATATTTTATCCTTTTATCAAGTTCATTAACGAGTTTAATTCGCGATCGTCCATTGAACGTCGTGTCCAATTATAATGTTTCGAATATTAAACACAATTCAATACTCTTTGTAACTTTTATACGTTATTAAATAACTAGGTACAAAATTGTAAGTGGCAAAATTAAAATTTTTAAAGGAAGAATCTTTCTTGCATGCCTGATGTCATATTTATTTATAAAATGTAGTAAATATATTAAAAATATATCAAATTTTAAGCTACATTTTATACTTTAATTTCCTCATAATAAGCATATTTCTACCACTTCTAAAAGATAAAAGATACAAGATAAAAAGAATCTATTAAAAAAGTTATAACAAAATTAATCCCTTTATAATTGGCATATGAAGCTTTCCATTATAAAATTAAATAATATTTCTTAATCTTAAATTCTTAATTTTTATTTTAAATCTCCAATTATAATAGTTTCGAATATTAAACACAATTCAATACTCTTTGTAACTTTTACACGTTATTAAATAACTAGGTACAAAATTGTAAGTGGAAAAATTAAAATTTTTAAAGAACTTTCTTGCATGGCTGATGTCTTAATTTTTATTTTAAATCTTGAGGCATTGATAACTCCACCTACCTAAAATATCGTTACAAAATCGACAAAAAATCGACACAATACGATAATGCATATTCATCTTAATTCCAAACAAACAAATCGAAATAAACGAAACTCTCTCATTAAAGAAAAAATTTTAACAACTCCGACCCATCTTTACAAGACGCTCCACGTTGAGCAAGAATCGAAATCTCAAAGGAAAACAGCAGCGTCACGTAACGAACGAATTTCCATGAAAAACTAGCGCGCGTTGGGAGGGCGGTCTTCGCCCCCCGTCCCCCCACGTGCAAATCGGATTTCCTTTCGTTAGAGAGTCTCCACGGTTCGGCCAACGATGTATCCCCCCGTCTCGCTTTCGCATCTCGTTATACGCCTCGAAAGAAAGTCGACAAACGAGAGAGCCGCGCGCGAGGCGAGAGAAAGAAGAAGAAGAAGAAGAGAGAGATCGCGAGGAAAAAGGAGGCTGGCGATCACTGGAGGGGGCACATCCCTCTTTGGCTCGTGGGAGGGGGAGGGGGAGGTGGTCAGAGGTGTGAGCCACGGTGCAAGGGCTAACTGCTCGTTTATTATGCATCGAAATGCCAGGAACGATGCCACGCGAGTGGACAGCACGTTGTAAACGGTCCGCAAAAATGAAGTAACGGCCTGAGCTGTTCTGAGTGATTCCGCGTCGCTTCGGGCTAAAACTGGCCCGAAAGGATGAGCCAGGCTCTTCTTCGACAACCGAGAACCTTCTTCCACCACCGTTGAATTCGATCCCTCATTTCTCGCGAATCTTATTTTCGTTTATTATCGATCGATTATTTCCTTCCTCCTTCCCCTTAGTTTAAGTTTTATCTATTGACGAGCTTTATCTATTGATAGAGAGAAGAAGAGTTTATGAGAGGAAAGAGATAGGTGGATTAGTTGAAATTGATTGTTTTTTGAAACTCAGAAGATTGATCAGATCGATTATTGTGGAATCGTTTGCTTATGAAGTGAAGTTCTTCTTCGTGGTTTGGAGATGGTGGTTTTGGTTATGAGAGTATGATTTGATCGATTTGTGAGATATATTGTGAAGATTGTTTTTATTTGAGTGAATTTAAATGTTTTTTAAATTGGAATTTTTTGCAACTTGATTTTGTAAATAAATTGCTACGTTTCTCTAAGATATTAAAAATTCTTTGTAATATATTTAATAAATGTTTTTAAACTATTTACCATAAGTAAGTCGATATGAATGAATATTATAAAAATAGGATATAGATATAGTAAATTATAGAAAAGTGTAATATGTAATTCAAAGTAGAATGTATAATCTTAATTCTAATAAAATTCCAATAGATATCTTATTACTATTAGAAACAATATTTGTAAAAATTATTTTCAATTCTATTAATTTTTAAATAATTAAAATGAGACTAATATTTGTATTTTTAGTTATTATTTGGGAATTAAGATTTTTTGTTCATTGTATTTCTATGCACAAGTACTTTATTTTAAGATATAGAATTTTTTCATAGAATTTCATAATTTCAATATATTTTTATAGAAAATATTTTTGTATAATAATTGAAATCATAAGAATGAGATTTATGAAAATGTTTCTTTTTGCATTCCAAGTAAAGAACAGTTATTCATAAATTGTATTAAAATAATTAACGTAAATAAAAATAAGTTATGTAATAATGAAATGATATTAATAATATTCAATAATTATATAATAAGAAATTCATTGTAAATATCAGTTTCACGAACGATAATATACAAACTAGCCAAGAAAATGCAAGTACCTCAAATATTACCTACATAATTAATAAAATTGATAGCTGTATCTCACCGTGCTCATAACAATATTTCAAATACTTCAACGTACCATACGATATTTTATGCAGATTACAGGTTTTGACTAGAAGGCTTTTTGCTTTCACGAACCGTATAATACGTATCTTCCATTGTTAAATATTACAATATCGTGTGCTTAAACGAATTTCGTGTTGAAGAAGCAAAGAAACAATGGAAATCAATTTCGATGTTGTTTTCATCTTCCCCCTCTCCCCCTTCCACCAAAGAAAAAAAGACAAAAAATAATTTTAAACCTATTCGTAACGTTATTGCTCGACATAAAATTATTCAAATTTAGGAAACTACGTCCCGGAATAACCACTCCGCTATTTCTCGTATCGAATGAAATTAGAGCAAAATGAAATTACCGGTAAATGGTAACTCGTTTCAATATGGAAACGGCGCGCGCAGCGTTGTATCGTAAAACAGTAGTTCAAGGTTGCAATTTACCTCGAGCCACTAAACAACCATCCATCTTCCAAAACCTCGAACATACTGGCACCCTGAAGGAAGATCGAGCCAACTTTGATCCGCCATCGCGCTCGATAATTCTTTTTCCCGCCGAATAATTTCGAAAATCGAATTCCCTAGCCGGTTCGAACGTTTATCGAGGTCGAGGTTCTAGGGATTCCCTAATAACGTCATCGAAATCCGAGACGGAGGAAGAGAGTATTTATATTCATGGAATGTTTTATCTTTGCTATTATTAACGTCATATCCCGGATTGATCTTCCGCACGAAGCTCGGGCATGCAACGCAATGACATGGAACTTCATCGATTTCCAAGGGAGCGCGGGAAATTTGAACAAGCGACACAGCAACGTATTATAGAAATAAAACGAAGTTAAACTGGGGTAAGGCGTGTCTATGATTTAAATAATTACTTCGATTTCAGATTGAGTAATTATCTTGATGAATTGATGAATGGTGAATTCATTGAGGCCAAAGTATTAATTAAGTCGAAAAAGTAAATTTAAAAGTTCGAATAAAGTTACTTTAAATAACCATTTTATATAAAATGCTTAAATAATGATTATTCGATGCTTTGAATAATAAATTATTGGGGTAACTTTAATCTTAACTTCAATCGTTAAAATTTTACGCATCTCTGATTAAGGCTCGTTTAAGAGATTGCTTAAATTTGTTATTTGAATTTAAGATATTTGAATTTTTAATTCCTTATTATTAAAAGTTATTTTTTTTCGCATTTCGATTGATTTATTTTTCATTGATATTAGAACATTTAATGTTTCCTTTAATATAAATTATAAGTTGATTAAATTGTAGATTTTTCTTTTACAATAAAATAATCAGATAAATACCTAAAAAAAATATCAAGTCATTTTAGAAAAGTAGAATATATTAAATGATGGAACTTTGTAGATAACTTCGTATCCTGAAAATTTTAAAGATCACTTTGACTCAAACGAGTAAGACAAGTAACACTTTGCTTTTATAAACACAAACTCACTTACATAAACTCGAACGAATAATTAAGCATTTAATTATAATAATCTGAACTGTCTCACCGTTTCTGGAACTCCGCAATCTCTCTCGTCTTCCTCTCCTGTTAACATCACATTCCCTATGTAAATCTGAAACAGAGAGAAAAATTCGTTCGTTGTTAATCTCGCGAATACAAGTTATCCCCCATCGCATCAGACAAGGAAAACGCGATATAATATCGTCGATCATCGTCGTAGATTGGATCGAGGAGGCTGGAAACGCATCGTTCTCGTTAAGAAATGAATTCGCGACGCGTCACGAGCGAAGCAACGAAGGAGAGAAGGAGATCGATTCTCGATTACACGGGGGTTCGAGCGTGGACGTGCAAACAGGACTATACCAAGATCTAATTATCCCGTTGCTCGTCGATAAAAACAATATTAATTTTCCTCCATGCGAGGAATAAACAACACGTCAAGATCTATAAGGTGTATCAAAATTAGAAATGATATAAATTAACCAACTTGATTTGAAACTTCAATTTATGTAAATTGAGTTATTCGAACTCGAGTAACATAATTTCAAATTTATACAAATTTAAAGTATTTAAATTATTGTGTTCTATTTGTACCGAAGTATTTAATTTCAGATTTATATTCACACAAAAATATTTGAGTTAATGTGATTAAGAAGGTATTTTTTAAAGTAAAAACTTAAAAATTGTTATTTGTATTGTTTGAATTAAATATTAAAGTTTTATTCAAATAATTACTTATTGTTAGATAAATTTAATATGATTACAATTTTTGAGAAATGCCAATATTTATACAATTCAAGAATAATTTAATAAATCAAGTAATGTAAATTTCTTATTTTTCACTTTTTCTCATTAGAGTTTCTAAGAGTTTCATTAATTTCATAAAACAAAAAGACTAGATAATAGTTGTACACATATTTAACTCGAATTCTAAATTTTTAAAATAAATTTAATCAAACTATGTTATAAAATCCACAATTTAGAATTTTATCTCTACACCCTAATATTATTCATTTCCAAAAAAAAAAAATTCGAAAAAAATCAAACCAATCTCCAATCACTTTTGAAGCAAATGTGAACTATGTTACAACTTTCAATAAGAATGTAAATATGGAAGCTCAATAAAATCAATTGACGCAAGTAAAGCGTGGAAAAAATTACAAATAATAAATAGCTCGTTCAATTGAATTCTGATTACAGCTTTTCTTCCAGTGGAGTGGGAAATTCACTCTATAAACACCCGGTATAAAATGGCGGAGCACCGCGATATCGGTAATTCAAGCGGCGTTTGCTCGTTGAGCGATATTCTATAATTAGTATCGGACAGGGGAATTTTTATTTTCGTTTAAACTTGAACGTCCTTGCCTGATGGCCCAACGTCATGGATTCGAATATTTCTTTTTTTTTTTTTTTTTTTCGAACGAGGCGGCAGATTTCTCGACCGTCTCCTCCTCCTCTCTTGATAATAATTATTACAGTCGAAGTCTTATTTTTTTTCACCGTCCCTATCGTCCTGGATGAGTATTTGGATGACCGATACGCATGCTAATTCGAAGTTTTTCAAAGTTGAGAAAAATATGGATTATAAATAAATTGGAGAAACGGAGGCGACCACCACCTGACGCCTTCTTTTTATTCGAGAATTCTGACGGATGGATCTTTCAGTTTGCTTCGTGGAGATTTCACATTTGGTGAAATCTTTTTTTTGTATAATTTTAGTAACAAGGTATAATGTTTAACTTTTCAGAAATCGATCGATCAGATGGAGTCAAAATAGAGATTAATAAAATATGAATCTTGTAAATACAATTATGCAACATTATGCAGTTAATAATTAATAAGGAATTTTTGAATTATATTCCAATTAACTGGTCACATGATTTTCAATAAAAATAACTTGTTTGTTGATTAATTTTAATATATAATATAACGAATATAACAAAACATTTAATATTGTTCTTTGGTTTTTCTAATCTTGTCAAAATTTCGATTTTTATATCAATGTAAAATACATCTTCATAAGTACATCTTAATATTTTTATTTTCCATTTCTTTTACATCAAATCGATATCTAAAAGGACTTGGAAATCTCAAAGAATTCTCTTCAACAAGCGGCCACGATCTCTTAATAGTATCGCATTATTCATACGTATATTTCCGTACAACGATCAAATTTATAATCGTTCCAGGATCAAAATATCAAAAAAGAAGAAAGAAAGAAAGAAAGAAAGAAAAAAAAAATAAAAGAAAAGACGATGGTAACTACGTCTGTAAAACCTGTTAGTAGTAGTTGTTCGCCGTGTAACGACCGATGATTATTTTCGTTATTTTTCGCAAACGTCCACGACTAATAGCTCGTGACTGGAAATCTCAAAAAGCGTCCATAAATCCAGCCGGATTTTGTTTTCACGATTTAGTGACCGCTATTTTTAATTCATCCCGCGTAATTTCGAGAGCTTCAGCCTTGAGTGGCTCGATGAGATTCATGCTCTGCTAACCGGGCCCCGGTCGAAAACTATTCTCTATGTATTATACAAGCTCATACATTTTCATTTTGAGGACGTGCGTCGAAAATGAAACAACGCTCGTTCTACGAAGCAGTATGGTTAACCCGTGACACACCGGGTCTTCATCGTCCTCTTCTTCTTCTTCTTCTTCGAGGATCGGTGGCAAGTATCGGTCACTCGAATAGAAATTTGGAATAGCGAACAAGAGATGAAATTATCAATTTTTGGATTTCTTTATTCGTTTCTGCCCTGTGTTATTATTTATCGTTTCTTCATCCATGAGAGAATTTAAAAGAATTTATTCACAACGTGATACAATAAAAAAATAATTTTAAGAATTTCGCAAAGATTTTTAGTTTCAAATTTCGACTCGTATCTTTAGAATCGGATCAATGCTTTCAGCTTTCGATTTATACATAAGTCGAGTTATTCGTAGAAATTATTCAAAAGCAAATTTTGATAATTCTCAACACAGATATAAATTATTTTATATGAATATTTAATATAAAACCTCTCAATTCGATGTAAATTGTCAAACATTTACACGGCGTATCCCAGTTTTATATTTTATTCTGATATCTCCGATCCGCGAGAAAGTTTTTTTTAAAAATAAAGAAAGCATCGCGATATTTTTGAGCAGCGCAGTGTATACAGAAATAAGTTGGAAAAATAAGACAAACGAGAAAAGGTGCGAGACGCGTTGGCTAAAGAGAAAAGAAGAAAGAAAGGAAGAAAGAAAGAAACGGCAAGCAATGTCTCTTTGGAGTAGCGGTTACTACGCTACTTTAGTTAATTAGAGGCAAAATAAGACAAGGTCTAAAAGTAAGACTCGCAGATTCTTCTTCTCTTCGTCCGCCATCCTCTCTCTCCCTCTTTCCACCATCTTTTTTCTCTCTCCCCCCCTTTTAAGCGCCCACCTTTCCTTCCTCTCGCGCTTCCCTCACTTATTCGTGTTTCCCTTGTGTTTGTTTAATCAGACGCCGGACTTAGTCTTCATTACTAGCACTAATTTATCTGCCTTGTCGTCCAACTCTCTCCAACCGTCTCGCTACGGATCCTCGTGTACACGAGGTATGTAAGAGAAAACAGTGGCGTAACGAAATAACCGGGAGCCTTTCGTTTCTGTTCAACGCGAAACCGAGATGTTTTATTGTCCTCGTTCCGTGTGTAATTCGACGTAATCCTCCTCGAGCCCGAGTTTCAATGCTTTCTTCCGCCCCTTCCTTCTTTTCTTTCTTTTTTTTTTTTTTTTTTTTTATTTTTTCGAGCGTCATACAGTTTCAGTTTAATTTACGTGCAATCTCGGTGCATTAATCAGCTTTGTGTCACCGATTCGAGAAAGGACGAATTTTGAAAAGAAGTTCAATTTATCCTTGAATTTCGTTAATGGAAATTATATAATGATATTCTTTGATCCATCAAAAGCTTCGTTTATCAAGGATAAACAAAATTTATAAAATTAATTAGAAAATTATCAAAATGAATATATTCATTCACTTATATCCAATCTGTGGATACAATTTATAAATGTCTGCAATTCCAATAACTCATCGAAAGAAAACTCTAATTTGCATCACAATTTCCTCTTCAAAATCTTCGTCAAACACAAATCACTTTCCCTCGTCCATACGAGAAAAAATATTTCCCTTTCATTCGTACATTTATATCCAATCTGTGGATACAATTTATAAATATCTGTAATTCCAATAACTCATCGAAAGAAAACTCTAATTTGCATCACAATTTCCTCTTCAAAATCTTCGTCAAACACAAATCACTTTCCCTCGTCCATACGAGAAAAAACATTTCCCTTTCATTCGTACACTTATATCCAATCTGTGGATTTATAAATATCTGTAATTTATAAATATCTGTAATTCCAAAAACTCATCGAAAGAAAACTCTAATTTGCATCACAATTTCCTCTTCAAAATCTTCGTCAAACACAAATCACTTTGCCTCGTCCATACGAGAAAAAACATTTCCCTTTCGAGATGGTTGGAGAACTTTAGATTGGGCAAATGCTCGAAAGAGATTCGAGAGATATTGGAATGGATCGATTCGAATGCGAAATCTCGGGGAAGAAGAAATTAACGTGCGCGTTAAATTAACTCTTCGTCGAATGGAGCCTCTGTAACGCGTCTCCACCGTGCAAGGGACAAAAGGAGGTTCGATAGAAAAATAAGAAGGAAGAAGAAGAAGAAGAAGAAGAAGAAGAAGAAGAAGAAGGGGGAGGGCTTCTGGATATCGACGGCAATATTCGTTAAGTCCCGCTAAGACCCTGTATGCGGTGTAGTTGGTTCATTCGGATTGCCAAGTCTCTTTTCTGTCTTCCTTTCGCCCCTTGATTTCCAACCACCCACCCCCTTTCTTATCTTTGGCCGAACGAACGAACGGC
>NW_006263905.1:155771-163199 GCF_000469605.1 Apis dorsata | reverse complement strand
GGGGGGGGGGGGGGTGCCTCTATGCCGAAGGATCAGCGTGTCAATAAGGTGTTTGTTTAATTTGCGGATTTGTCTGCTCGCGTCTTCGGCGCCCAGTGTCTCTCAACTTGTTTGCTCGACATCAGTATGGAAAAATGTAAGAGGAAGTAATTTGGATCCTGGGATTGGACGATATATTAATTTCTGAGGAATTTTAGGCGGTATATATTCGTCCATGTTTATAACGCGTAAAGTAAAATTAATTTTATGGAATTATTCTATATTTATTATATATTTCACGAATCTTGATAAGCACAGAAATCTTGAGAATAATTATAACAATTGTCGATATTAATATTTAAATTGTTGGAATCATCATATTCATAATCGAAAAGGCAAAGATAAATTTCCTTACTAATAACCACTTATGATGTATAGAATCAAGATTTTATAAAATTTTGGAAAATCTTTTGGTAAAACTTTTAAACGTGATACGAAAAACTCTAATTAACAACCATTGCTACGATCTATAATCCTTCGAAATCCAACTTCCTATAATCCATCCCTTTGTTACCGAATCTATATTTTAACAAGCAGAAGCAGACCACTGTTAGAATTCATGAACGAAGAAAAAAAGAGGAAAATCAGATATTTCCAAAGGCGTATAACATTCTGATTCACTATGGATACCGAAATATTTGTTGATGGTGGAGGGGACGTCACGTAAGTCAACGCGATTATGAGAAAAGCAGTCAACGTCATTTCGCTCGATTCCCATGCACATAAATACACGGAGCGGAACCAGCTGTCCGCCACAATGTGGAAGATCCTTCGATGAGACGAACAATTACATAAGGGATTTCTCCTCTTCGTTTGCCAGCAGGGGGAGGGAAGGAAGAAGAGGGGGGGAGGGGCAGGCTTTCGCCTCATTAAGCTCTTCTTTCCGCCAAATAAATGAAGAAACTGGGAAGGAATTTCAGGCCACGGCGTATGAAAAGGGACAGCTATTAAAACGCATGAGAAGCACATTTTCATTTGCTTGGAAACAAAATTCAAACGCCGAGGCGCGAAGGATCGTGTAACAATGGTTACTCTTTGAACGTGTAGACCACGAAGAGTTTGTTGCCACTGCTTCATTAATCGCGGGTATGGTACGGATTGGTTGAAAGAGGATCGAAAAATAGGAATGATATTTCATATGGAGGAAAATGAAATTAATTTTATATAATAAATAGATCGGTAAAGATAAACCGGTTGGGATGATATTTTATGAGAAATTAATTGTATAAAATAAATGAGTTGAAGTATTACATACATTGAGGATCAAGCATACAACCAGTGATATCTATTAATTGTTAAAATCAATGATAAAATTCAAAATCTATTAAACAAATAAGATTCATTGAAATGAATCGATATCACGATGTGTTATTCTATATCTAATCTTTAATTCGAATAATAATTTCCTTAACCTTCGTTTATAATCATTGAACTATCCGAACTGTTAACGTAAAAAAAAAAAAAAAATGATTACGCGTCAAAGTTTAAAAGATCGTGGAACAAAAAGAAAAAAAAAAAAAAGATTTTCATACTTTTTATAGTCAACAGAAAGGTCACGTGTAAAGAATATAATCGTCGATTAAACGCCGATGGCGTAGCATTTAAAGCGATGGAATAAATCCCCTCCCCTCCCCCTCCTCCCCATCCTATCGAGATTACACACGCTCTCTCTTCCTCTCTCGGAACTCTGGGAAATAGGGGGTCGTTATTGCAGCGCGATGTAACGGCCATGAAGGTCATTGTTCAACCGTTTTTAGGGGTTCGAGCAATGACCAGTTCCGGCGCGCATGAGAACGGGCTGAAACAAAAGCTGGCAAACCTGTTGGAAACAATCGCTCACCCCTGGCCGAGGGAGCTTATAACGGAAGGGGATGAACAGTTGGGTGACTTTTTTTCTTGCCTAAGAGGAGTTGCCATTGTGCGACACTCGCAACATGTATGCCTCCGTGTCGTCACGATCAGATCGTTGCCGATCATCCTTCCACTGTGCTCCATCCATGATTTTCAAAGGTGCAGCTTTATTTTACTCCTTTATTACGGAACCAGCCAACCATCACGTGAAATATCGTCCTTACGGATGAATCGACCATTTTCGATCGGCAAGATAATTAAAAAAGATCGTAACGAATTTCGATCGTTATTTTTTCGAGTTTAGAATAGAATATAATTTATTGATTATTCTTGTATGTGACGTGTACACGAAGTGTAAATATTAAAGAAATAATAAACGAAAATTCCTTAAGAAGTGAATAATATTTTCCAATCATGCAACGTTACGTTTAATCCACCAGAGTGTCCATCCTCCTCCATCCTCCGTTTTTCGCCCTATCCCAAGTCTCATCCACCTTCGATTCCTTCTTTACACGTTCCCTCCGTATTTCCCTCATTTTCCGTCTTCTTACACAATCCTCGGCTTTCCCTCTTACAGAATGAAGGTTGGCAAGGGTGTGAGACGACGGCGAAGGCGAGCATGAAGGCAGAGAGGCCAGTCCAGAAGTAGGAGTAGGTAAGCTGCTCGTGTAGAGGATGGGGGTTGGAGGAGGGGAGGGGAGGGTTGGTCAGTGCTCCTTACTTAGAGGGTGGCGAGTCTGTTCTTAATTAACGCTCGCCTCTTTTGCTGCACACCCCCTCGCCACCGTGGCACCGTAATGAGGCTCTTCCAGTGTGTGTACGTGTATTACACACCTATGTACACGTAAGTGTCGGCTGGGAGCCAGTGTGGGTGACCTAGATGAGACGCGCCCCCGTCTAACTAATTCTTTTCTTCCGCGCTGACCACTAAAGTAAGTAGATGGCCGTGTACGAGGCAACCGACGTCTGTGTGTGTGTGTGTGTGCGCCACTTCCACACGAGGTATTCGTGCCGATTCCACACCACCGCCCCTGGAATACGTATGTGTATGTGCGTGTGTACACATGGTGGGATATATGCTCGGCCATATTCCTTCGCTGAACCATAGCTAGCCTAGGCTAGCTACCACTCGTGGAACTTGCCCGTTACCCTGCGAGAGTTACGCGAACGTAAACACACCGAGGCTGTAGCTTCCGCGCGTTAAAGTGTATCAGAATGGCTTTTGCGCCCCGCCATTGTGTTTCGTGCATTAGCACCGTCGGATCGAATGTCACCGAGAGACCTTGCTTTTGCGCAGCTTTACCGAACAACTAACGGTATCGCAATTTGCAATCGATCGCCCGTTCCCTTTTCACCTCGCCAACCTGCTTTTTCCTTTACCCCCTTCGTAGAGTTCGTCTGTCGCGACTCAACCATGTATCCAAGAATATACGTATGAATGTAAATCTTCATCGAATCTTGGAAAGTCTCTTTCGAAAGGGGAATGTATCGTTGTTCAAGCAAATTTTCTTCAAATGTTGCGTTCATTACGAATATTCGACGAATTTTGTCGAATATAAAACGTATCACACGCGATTCATCGATTCTCTTTAACGATTGGATATGACGGATATGCCCGAACCCACGTACGCTCTCTAGCGGTAGAAATTGAAACTTAGGCAAAGATAGAACAACGCTGAACTATTAAAGCAAATTTTCTTCAAATGTTGCCTTCATTACGAATATTCGACGAATTTTGTCGAATATAAAACGTAT
This sequence comes from Apis dorsata, assembly GCF_000469605.1. NCBI lineage: Eukaryota > Metazoa > Arthropoda > Insecta > Hymenoptera > Apidae > Apis > Apis dorsata. Next base: position 159,554 of record NW_006263905.1, on the reverse strand, counting down.
CACACGCGATTCATCGATTCTCTTTAACGATTGGATATGACGGATATGCCCGAACCCACGTACGCTCTCTAGCGGTAGAAATTGAAACTTAGGCAAAGATAGAACAACGCTGAACTATTAAAGCAAATTTTCTTCAAATGTTGCCTTCATTACGAATATTCGACGAATTTTGTCGAATATAAAACGTATCACACGCGATTCATCGATTCTCTTTAACGATTGGATATGACGGATATGCCCGAACCCACGTACGCTCTCTAGCGGTAGAAATTGAAACTTAGGCAAAGATAGAACAACGCTGAACTATTAAAGCAAATTTTCTTCAAATGTTGCCTTCATTACGAATATTCGACGAATTTTGTCGAATATAAAACGTATCGCAAGCGATTCATCGATTCTCTGTAACGATTGGATATGACGGATATGTCCGAACTCACGTACGCTCTCTAGCGGTAGAAATTGAAACTGAGGCCTTAGGTAAAGATAGTACAACGTTGAACTACTAAATTTATATCGTTTACGAATATTATAAATAAACGTTTTGAGTTCTTGTGGAAACAGGAAAACTAAACGTGGGAAAGTATATCTCGTATTTGCATGGCGTCGCATCCTAAACCATAAAATGATCGGTTTCGCTAGTTAAAGACGAGCGTTCGCCTTAAAGAAGAGGGAAAAAAAAAAAAAGGCAGGTGGACGATCGACGGGCCCATTCTTCAGTCACATCCTGGGCCGGTCCCACCTCCGCCTTCCGTCTCCCCCCTACCCACCCCTTGACCAGCCGGCCACGGCGTGGATAACAGCAATTAACCCTTCCCCGTTAATAGAGACGATTGTGATTAATTATCGGATTTAATGACCGGCTACTTGTACTTGTAAATATAGGGACGGGGGACGTGCGCATGTGGGTACACCGTAAAAATTAGAGACCATGATTCCTCAGGGTGCTCCTCCTTCTGCTAGAACCGATCTTCCTCCTCCACCCCTCGCGCCTACTTCCACCTCGTCCTCGTGTGTCACCGGTAAGGCGTGCGCCAGAGAGAAACGGCCCTGTCACACTCCGCTGATCTTTTAACCGGCAATCAACCAGACTTGTGGGACTGTCCACCTTCGTATCGTAACGAAACCTAACCTAACGACTACCGATTCTTCGATGGAAAAGCTTTTCTCTCTTCGAACGAGAATATATTAGATTAATATTCTAAGAGTTATCTCGTAAAATCTTTTAAAATGGAAATGTTTTTTTGTCTTGTAGAAACTGATTTGAAGTTAAGATGTGTTTGTAGTAAGTGCATCGATGTTATTCATATTGAAATGAGCACGTCAACAGATGTGTTATCCAATGAATATTCTACGAGTTATTTTTGAGCGATTGATTTTATTCGATTCTTTTCGTATAGTATAAGTTTGAAATATCATCATGAATCAAAATAAAGATACAAAATGGATATGCAAATGACTAGCCTGATAAATTATTCGTTTATTAATTCCACAATATAAAATAATATCAACCATTTTAATAAAAATTCCTAAACATCACAATCAGTTTAAAAATAAATTAATTGTAACAAACTATAAAACCTAATTTACTTCTCGTCTCTGAATTAACTGATTTAACTGTAAAATATCATCTGTAAAATAATTAATTCAATGCCATTTCCAAATTCCAGAGAGTCGTGCGACGTCCAACAAGATCTTCGCCGACGTATAATTTAATCGTTGATTTGATGGCGGATTTAAAACTTCGGATCATCGTTCGAGGAAAGCGAAAAACGGTTTTACGGCTGGAAGTCTCGAAACAAGCGCAAACTGTAATAAGAATACGGGGCCGTGAAGGCTTGAAATATCTCATTGGTTAACATTGTTCGCAAGAAAGATCGCAGTCAGCCTGTGCCACCACTTTTATATGCTATTTTCAACGATTCGTTAACTGGTGGAAAACTAGAGATATTATAAACATACAAAGTGTGCGAGTTGTGGAATTGAATCACGGCCAAATTACCGTATTGACTAATCGCGAACAGGCGTATTACAGGCGGGACGAATAGTACACAGGATATTTCGTTTAAATTGCACGCAATGCAATTATTCCAACTGTGTGTATTATACCGTGAAGATCGGACCAACTGGCGAATATTTAAGTATTGTGCATGCACACGAGACGCCGGCGTGGGAGAGCGTGAGCTCACGTGCCGAAATTAACTTTGGTCTCTTGGCATTTAAAAATAATTGGTAATTATTGGCATTATTAATAGTTTCCCTCTGGCTCGAACGCGTACAAGTTTGCAAACGCGGCTGCATGAAAACTGCTTCTCGCCGTGGAACGTGTTTTTAAAACAGGGTGGGGAATGCTTTTGTGCCGATCTCGATTCCAATCGATCGAATATACCGATATTGTAGTCGATGATTTCAGAAATAATTTCGATCGTTGCAATTAAAGTGGATTAAAGTAGATGGTGAATACTACCAGAATAATTTTCAGATTTCCATTTCCATTAAATTCTCATTCTCTCAAAAACGAATGAAAACTCTTACAGATACTAAATATACAACTTACATATTTATTAAAAAAAATCGAAATTATATTGTTTAAATTTAAATTATTTAAGGAAACGAAATTTCGAAAATGTAGAAAAAAATGATTTTTATCCAAGGATAAAATGCTTATTTAATAAGGGGAGAATTTAATTCTAAAAACTCTACTTCACAAAGGAATAAAATAGCTCCTCCACCTGGGAACGCAATCAATTCGATGAAAGAAGCTCGAGCAACGTGCTTTCCTTTTTTTCCTTCGTCGAAGAACCGGACTCGTTCATCGAAGTATCGATTGGTTCGTATAATAATTACCTCCCCTGCATTAGGGGTGACTACCCCCACCACAACCCTAAACGAGACTCGCTGCCTTATATTAGACTAGCTACCCCGACGAGGGGTGAGTGAACACTATAGCGTACACCGGGACGGGAGCAGCTGTTACATTCTTTGAATCCTTTCGAGTCACGTTAATTAATTATTTATCCGTCACGTAAATAACCATCGTCCACATTTCGCTCGATACGTCAACTTTTCATAGAAACTGAATCCATACCTTCTAAGAAACTTGTCGTACACCTCTATTCCATCCCTGTTTCTCAACCATTCTCGAAACACGACCCCCTTTTCTTTTATATATCACACCCTTCTCTCTTTCCACCCTCAAAATATATTTCTATTCCCAAAAATAAATTGAGAATATTAAAAAAAGATACTCAAATTCTCATACACCTATATATGTACAAATACCTTTACTTTGAGACCTAACCTTTCTGAGTGAAAACCTTCATCCACGAATAATCCTCTCGAAAACATCGTTAAGTCGCGAGGAGCCATTCCCACTCTTATCTATTATTCAAGATTAACAATTAGTCAGCCAGGTTTACAGTTTGAATAATTAACCGAACAAGACGAAGTGGAGCAAAACGGTTGCGATTCTCTCTCTCTTTCCGAAGTGTTGCACGCGTTGCAACACGTTGGCCGCGAAGCAAACGGGAAGCAACACGAGAGAAACGGCTTTTGCACAAGCTCTTCTCTCTCACGGATATACTACCGTGAAACGCACCCGCGCTTTCGCCCGACATGTCGGCGCTGGGTGGGTGGGTGGCGGTCGGGTATTTTTGTATCTAATTATAATCCTCGGGTGAGGGAGCGAGGCGATCGCCTAAAATTAGAGCATATAGTCTAACCGGTACACCCGTCGCCCGCTATTTTATATTTTACCGTCTCTCTCGCGCGCCCGTCAGACGCCCG
>NW_006263905.1:148765-155471 GCF_000469605.1 Apis dorsata | reverse complement strand
CCCTTCCACCACGGAGGCGCGCTGAGCGCGACTCGCTCGTCGCTCATCCTGCCAGCCGCTTTATCGCCTCACCCCTTTCAACGGCCATACCCTCTCTCTTTAGAAACGAATCGTTCGCTCTAGTTGGAAGTTTGGCTGGGAGCGAGGAGGTGAGAATTCGAGTTATGAAGAGGTGAATCTGTTTGATTTTATTTTATATTATTTTTCTTTTTTGTTTGTTTGTTTGTTTTTTTTTTTTTCCTTTGCGTTTTGAGATTGGTATATAATCGCGGTTCTGAAATCGAGATGAGGAGAATCGAGAATTTTGCATGGATGGTTATAACATGTATATATATGTGTGTGTATATGTGTGTGGATGATGAATATTAATGTGTAATGCGATGAATAATTTTATTGAGATTGTGAAATAGTTATGATGATTCTATAATTGAGAATTTTATATGGAAAGATGTGAAAATATACGTTGGAAATGAATTGTTTAATTTGGTGGATGGAAATATCGGTAGTGAGAATTTGAGTTATGCGTGGAATGACTTGTGAAATTGTTGTATTTTTTTTTAGTAGAGAGGCTCTTCAGATATGGAAGCCTCATTTTATTTGTTCTTATTTTAGCCTCGAAAGAAGAACGTAGTTATATATTTAGTTAATATGTTAAATAAAGAGTGAAATGTATCAAAAGATTGAGAATTAATTTAGAATAAAACAATTTATATTTCGAATTGTTGTTGAATAAAAATTAATCTTTATTTCAAAGCTTTTTTTTTACAAACAGAATGAATCTTATTAAATTAGTGAATTTAATAGGTGAAATCCAAAAGAATTCGATACAAATTCATTTCTATATTCGAATTTAGAGATTGGTATATTTTGAAGTATTAGAAAGAAATTAGAACACACAATTTTTTATTTTCAATCGATCGTGCAATATAAATATAAACAATATGTAAATACAGTTATCTGTGCAAAAATTATTTCCTATAATTTTGGAACAAATTTCACGAGTGAACGTACGTACGTGTCAACATTAGTTTCGCGATCGAAATTTCGAGCTGTCGAATAATTCTTGATCTGACAGGTCGTCTTCGAAATCAACAAAATTATTGTCTGCACAAATTGTCTGCAAACGCCTCGAAAAATAATAAAAAACTAGGTAACACGACAGTTTTAGAATATTCGAATTCGAGAGTTCAAATTGTTTCACGGTTAGATTCACACTACAAGCAAATTGATTTACTTTTGAATCCACAAATCCGACAACACTTCCCCATCAATAGATCTATGAATAAATTCGTGGCAATAGTACAACCGTGATACATTTTCTATTTACCGTCAATATTAAATTTTATTGGAAATTTCTATGGTTAAAATATTATTTGTGTATTTACAAATTTATTTAGATATTTCCACAAATCGTACGCAAAGTATTATATTTTTGTAACTCCAGCATATGTACTGGTATAAACTATTAATAAATAGTATCAAAGAAATTAATGAATATAGGAAACTCGACCAAATATTCATTAAACATATTCTGTGACAAAATGTATCTTGGCATCTCACTTTGTACGAGTGCCAGATGAAAGGCTGCGTTATAAAAGCTTTCCTAGATAGATTTGTAATTTTGATTAGATCCCTGTGGAAGAGCAAGTTTCAGAAATATTTAAAAATTTTACGGTAAAGATAATTTTACGCAACAAGAAAATTTCCTATCGAGAGAAGAAAGATTCTATCAACTTGAAAGTAATTGGCTCGAATAAATAATGAAATTTCATAAAAATTCAAAATTAAGAAGCTAATTTTTCCCTTTTTTCCAAACATGAACACTCTTTTTAAAAGAAGAAAAGAAAATAACAACAAATTAGATATAAAAAACTCATCGAGTTTCTTAATTTAAATTAAAACTTAAAGAAACACGTGGAACTAAAACTAACATAAACTGCACCATTTAAAAAATGTAGAAAACCATTTCATCCGCATTAAATCTCAAAAATAAAACTATTCGTTTCATTTCACGTCGTAGTAGATAACCAACACATCTCAAAGATATGCATTCACATTTCCATTTCCAGTAGCTTAATTAATGGACTCGTTCAGAACAAAAAGGAACACGATCGTGAGGGGGAACAGAATGAAAATAGAAGAAAGAAGAAGAAGAAGAAGAAAAAAGAAAGAAAAAAGAAAAGAAGAAATAATGATCCATAGTGAAACAATGACACGAGTGACAGTTTGTGATTAGCCGACATAGAAGAATAATCAGGATAATGACGGGTTTACACCCTCTCTCTGCTGCGCGAAAGGGAGTAGATCGACTGGGGGGAGGAGGGAGAAAGGGGAGGGCGAGAGAGGATGGCGGTTGCACGGTTTGTCGAGTTAATTGTCGTCTAGCGTGTCGATGCTTACGTACCCCCGTCCAGGCACACGCAAATGTCACTGGGAGGCACGGAGGGAAGGGTGGGCGAAGAAAATATATAAAAATATGTAAAAGTTGGCGGCTACACGACAATTAAAAAAAGGAAGAAACAGGGTTGTTTCGTCAGCGAAATTCGGGGAACCGTAATGGAGGGACGATAAAGAAATACGATCGCGCGTTAATTGTTAAAACCACGATTTTAATCGATCGTCGAATAGTTTGTGAATGGATGTAACAACGAAATCGAAGAGGAATTGCTTTTTTTTTAGTTTTTATCCTTTCAAAAGTGAAAGAATTTGTGAAAGAGACTCGACAATTTCTTTATTTATGAATTTTTCGTTAAATATCGAAGGATCGAAATTGTATTAAAAGGTAATTCAACTGTGATGTAGTCTGACAAAAACTTAAAAAATCCAATTCGCAGTTTTCGATTCAATATATAAAACTATAAAAAAAACCTACCAATAAATTTATAATAGAAATTTAAATAGTATAGACAGTGCAAATATTTAATATATGATACAAAATGAAACAAGAATTGTCTAAAGAAATTTTAATAAAAATCACAAAGATCCACTAAAGCCTATTATATTTTTACAAAATATTATTTCCGTATAACTTTTTCACAAAAATAAAATCTATCCTCTCAATCTATTAAAAAAAAACTTTTCTTAATAAAAAAATTAAAAATAAATAAACGATGAATTATCGTCAAAATTATATAATCAATCGACTATACCTAAAAAAAAAAAAGAAAAAAAAAGAACAATATCTTCAACCACACTTCCGCTATATCTATATCTCAATACGAATCTATCGTAAAACGATCATCGTGGAATTTAATACATCCCTAGAATTTTTCGATGCCCCCTAAGATAACTTTTTTTCAATCGTCAATCGATCGAGAAATAACATCAAAGGAAATCTAGAGAGTAAAAAAAAAAAAAGAAGAGACACGCACAAGATCATCGAACGCACGAGCGTTGAGTTTTTCGCGGCGGAGAGATAATCGGTAGGTTCGCGAGGTAGCACGATCTAACGCGATCGTGAAAAGATCGAGGATCGGCGGGCACGCGGATAATAATCGCTGATTGGCATCGATCGAAACCCGTTGGGCAGGTTTTATGGGAAAATCGGCTGACACGTGACGACCGCCGAGCCGATCGACAGTCGGCCAGGCTGCTACGTGACCACGATCGTTGATCAGGGAGGAGGGAGGAGAGGAACGGCGGAGGAAATACGGGGAGGAAAAGACGATAATTCGGTCCACCGGTACCCCCAAAGGGGGAGAAAAAACTTAATTTTGTGCGCGGATTATTAATCCGGAATCCGGTTTCTTGCGTGCGATACATTTTCATGTGGGCTGTGACCGGAATCGCGATCGTTATTTATTCCATTGTGCCCGCATTAAATATTCAAACGAGAGACGGACGCAATGTGGATCGTAATAGTTTTGTCGCGCTGAATATTTCCACTTGCTTTAACCTTTCTGCAATCCTGCGCCAGGCCAGAGTCCACGTCGAATCGGGGTCTACGTGTCAAACGGCGACAAGGAACGAATGATTTAGGGGAATTATAGGGGAATCCAGAGGGCGCTTTCGAGAAAACGCATATTTCCAATATTACTAAAGCATCTTCATTTGTCTTTAACTTTTACAATTTTTAATATTACTTAAAATATTACTTTATCAAGAATATAAATGTATATATATTGTTTCTTATAATTCATAATAAATAATTAAAATTTCCTCTCTAAATTCATTGGGCGATATGTGAATGAATATCTATATATAATATCCATTTAATTTTTCAAATATAATAAATAGTAATAATTAATCGCGATATCATTTTTATAATGATACGTATTCTAAAAGCAGCTTATTCACAATACCTATTAGACTCTAGAGAATATTTTCAACGTGTGCTCCTAATAAAAACTCACGAATTATCCAGAAGGCGAACATGAGTGTGGATGGAATGAACTAATAGATACACGATGAAAAATCAAAATCGGCAAATTCGTCAAGTAGTCATTCTAACATATAATCAGCCAGTTCGTGATGCGGCGAAGCGACAAAGCGGAAGGCAGTACGTGCAACGTATATGGAAACAAGCGGTGATTCTTTCATTGTCCAAGTATTAGTATATAGATGTAAGATACTTTGCAACAAAATTTCGATGGCGAGCCGTTCTCTTTGATGCGCGTAATAAGGGAATTTGGATGGAACGTGGCATACACACAGATAGATTGAAATAATACGCGTGTATACGTGTGAGATGGAAGAGACAAGACAACTGTGAGGATCGATTCGAGCTGCCGAATACGGATCGAAGGCCCTGCAAAATTTCGAATTTCTCACAGCAGCGACTGGTCTAGGCCATAAGAACATCGTTAAGATTATATTTAGGCATCATAAAAGAAAATATGCGCCCGTTGGAGCCAAGTCGCTCATTACGTGAGACAGCATTTAACGTCGACGTACGGATGCTGAGTTCGAGCGTCGTATACTCGTGTTAAAATATTAACAGCGCTGGAATTTCGCTTTTGTTCGACAACTTTTAGAACAAAGTGATAGAAAAAGATTGGTATAGATGTGAGCTAACAATGAAATAGAACAAATGAATTATTTATAATTTTTCTCAATAAGAATCGATATTGCGAATGTATTATTGTATTTGAGTTATTATATTAAAGAGAAGGAATCGTTTTCGAAGATCTGTAACTTTATACAGTTTAATAGGATATTAATTTATTACTTTGTAAAATTTACTTAATAAAAGAAACTTCTTTTATTATTATTTTCCCTTCATCATTTTCGAAAGAAATCTTTATGACACTTGTTCTTCTATTAATCTCTATTTGTTTATTGTTTTATCAATTTTTACTTTACTTTTTTAATTTAGAGAAATTCTATCAATTATTAGATTCTGATATATTTAATGTTAATATGACCAATATAAATACGAAATATGAAATTTATTACTAGATGTTAATCCAAAATTTTATACAATTAGCTATAAATAATTGTTTTTCTACTTGGAATTATAAATTAGAGAGATATCGTAGTTACAGTCTTCGACAAAAGCGACGTAGCTAATTAGAAAAACTTTCGTTCACCGAACGTGTTTCGATTTTTCTTTCCCCTCTCTATCTCTTTCTCTCTTTCCCTTTTTTCCAATAGACGTTGATTTTTACGAGAATCCGCTTCGGGCAGAAAAGTCTTCCGCGCCACGGGATTGTAACGCGGCCCTTGAAACCCAACGATGCTCTTCACTTGTCTGCGAATTTCTAGGTCAATGCTGTCTCTAGCGTGGCCGCCGCCGCACGGTAGAAAAAGTAGCTAGCCGTCGTCTTCGAAAACAATTTCAACCACTCGATTGGAAATTTTTACCCATCGTGCAAAATTGTCTTTAATTATCTTCTCGAAACAATGCTGTCTCAAATAAGATATCATAACGAAAAATTTAAGATCCGTTTCATTCAATAACTTATTCTGAACGAGACAGTCATCAACAACTTATAACGTCAAGCGTGAACGGGTTAATTGGTAGCAGGTGAACTCAATTGTAACAGATTAGCGAAAAAATTAAAAACGTATCAGACAAATCTCTCCGCGATACGAGATCCTCTGTATATCGATCAATCGATGTAAACAATCGAATAAACAATAAACGAAGCAATTAAAGTAATTTAACCCCGATAACCACTTCTAGTTACTTCGATCAAATAATACTTGTATCAAATAATAATCGTTCCCTCCACAATTCCAACGGAACTATTCCCGACCATCAAACATTTCGGTCAAACATCTCGGCCGAGGATCCCAATTTCGTCCAATCGCGACGGGGAAAAGCGGCAAAAAGCGAGAGAGAGAGAGAGAGACAGAGCGAGGGGATGCTCGAGAGGAGGAAAAGTCTGGTGGAAAATTCGTGGAGAGCGGCCGAAAGGGGTTGGTCGCGGAAAATCGCGAAGGGCGGGTCGCGAGAGTGTCGGTGGGCAGCGAGGGGGGAAGGGGAGGGTGTCGTTGTGCGCGCCGTCGGGGGCGGGGGATGGAGGAAGGTGGCGGAGAGTAGGGCCGGCGAAAACGCGGTATGCAAAGCAGGCGGCGAATTTAAACGGTCCTGCGCAGAACGAATGGCCTCACCTCGTGCTACGCTCCCTCTCTCTCTCTCTCTCCCTCCCTCCTTCTCTCTCTTTCTCTCTCTCTCTCTTGGCCTCGTGCTCCGTCTTCTCGGATGCGACTTCTCGGACACCCACACACGTACACCTGGGCCGAGCAGAAACACACCGAAGCA
>NW_006263905.1:147745-148360 GCF_000469605.1 Apis dorsata | reverse complement strand
CGGAGTGGCGAACACGCGCGCGGCCGCCGCCGCCGCCGCCACGTATATAGAACGTGTATACACGCGTGGACGCTACTACACACACGTAGACGTCACGCACACGCCGCACACAGAAGTTTCGCCCCCGCCAACCACGCGCGCACGTGTCTGCGCGCAGAACAGCTGAGCGGATCGAGGGAACGCGCTTCTTTTCTTTCTCGCCTCGCTCCTCCCTCCCTCTTCTTCTTCTCGCGCTTTTCGATCTTTCCGAGGAAGCAAGCGTCTGTTAAGGGGGGAGAGGGAGGTCGGGTTCGATCGGATCGATCCGGAATAGGGGAGGATCGACGGGAGGAGGGCCATTCGGGAGAGTCGAAAGTCGGGCGAGTTTGGACGCGTTGTCTCTTAGGAGGGTTTTAATTGTGGAAGAAGGGGAGAAAGGTGAAAGGTGTGAAGCCTTGAGAGAGTGGACTCGTGGCGTTCGATGCGTTGGTGGAATTTTCTCTGGATGGGGGAAAGTCGGGTCGATCGTTGTTTCGTCGGATTCTTTGGCGAGGAGGAGGTTTATGATGGAATTTGTGATGGCACTGTTCGTTACGTGGACGTGTCGTTGAAGGGACGAGAAAAGTGAATCGAGGA
>NW_006263905.1:146038-147666 GCF_000469605.1 Apis dorsata | reverse complement strand
GAGTCGTGGCGCGACTGTTTCTCGTTGGTTAACGTTCCTGCGGACTCGCGCGTTTAATTAGATCGGAGTGGATCGAAGCTTGGCACGTACGTCGACGACGACGCTTAACTGGTCGCGATCGTCGTGCCAGAACGGAATGTTGCGGCGAATCAAGCTGAAACGAGGATGAGCTCATTTTCTCTGACGTATTTAAAAAGCGCAAAAGATCCTCGGCCAGGCAATAAAACGCTTGTACAACGTGTCACCGAACTTGTATGACCTAAATGGAAAAGTAATAAACGATTCGATAAGTGAATTTTTTTAATTGAAACTTAATTTGTTAATGAATTTGAACAAACACCTTTCTCTCATTCGTTCAATCATAGAATAACATAGAATTTTTTAATAAAATATAAAATATATTTGAACGTTTATATAATTCTATATTATAAATTTATAAATATCGATTTGAACTCGAGTTTAAAATTCATCGTAGATAGATTATTAAAATCAAAATGATCCAAAGAAAATAATGTATCGATATTTTACATTTCCAATTATCACTAGCTTTAATCGAGATAAAAAAAAATTATCAAAACTTTTCAGCATCGATTCATTTAAGAACGAAAAACTAAGGAATTCTCCATTACTCCGTTACTTTAATTATCACACACACGCGCTACTTCAATGACATTCGTATAATTTCAAACTTGGAATCGTAATGCAGGGGACAAGTGCACTAGGACAAAATTGCTTTTCTACATTCTCGAAGCACGTCTTACCATTTGAACCTGAACCACTACGATGCGGAGGAGCTAACGGTTTCCAGCGACGATTTTCGTTTCGATTGGGAGGCGGATGCGGGGGCAGCGTTACATCGATTCTACAAGCGCGCTCGTTATGCCGGCTTCGTACGATTTGTAGAATTAATTAGCCGCGATCTCGGCTTTATTCTTGTCCAATTTTTTTTTTTTTTCTAACCGCGTGCACGAGAAAAAAAATATCGTAATTGGTTTGCGTGGGTAAGAAAAGTTGATTACACTAACGGTACCACGACTTCTTTTATCGAGAAAGTTCCAGCGGAACGACGACACTTGGTGGTCTGCGGCATGGAAATAAAAGAGTTTTCTCAGAATTTTTTATTTTGAATCGTATTGAAAAATCGGCACGTGAAATCCGATAAAACGAAATCCTTTTCTTTTCAATGGGGGACGAATCTCATAGGATTAAAAATCATATTATATTCGATATCAAAGCAATTCTCTCCATTCCTCTTTTTAAATCAATTTTATAATTATATATACATTTACATTATAATTATATATATAATTATATATACATATTGTACATAATCGAAATTGAAATAATACATTAGTCAATTCAAATTCTCAACTTTTTACAAAAATTAAATTTCACATATGTGTGACAATATCTTCCTTCCTTCTTCTCCTGCCCAATAGATTACACTCTAATTATCTAATAATAAAACAACACCCACGAAAGAAGAAAAAATTCTCAATCCATCGATCTACCTGAACCATAACGCCAATAATGGTAACACCCACGATTACCCTTCTTCCCAACACTTCAAAAAATACCAACTTTCTGTGATGTTTTTTATCGTCCCCCAGGTAGAGGCCGATAGAGGC
>NW_006263905.1:135550-145894 GCF_000469605.1 Apis dorsata | reverse complement strand
CAATTAAATTTCCTGCGCGGCGACGATAATTGACCAACGCCATCACCCTTGTACCACGGTGTCGAGATAATCTCTCGGCGCAAGTGCCGATAAATGGCGCATTCGCGTGAATCGTGCATTCTGTACCGCGCTATCATTATTTTACGAGATACGTTTTAAGCGTAATAAATTTTATTGTGCACCGACCCCCTCCTCCCCTCTTTCTCCCCCATCGATCCTTTCGGTCGCTCTCGAAACAGGCTCAGGTCGCCTCCACGCGAGTGAACCGGAACCGGTAAACAGATTTTCCTCGGCAAATTCCGGATGGCGAACGAATCCTGGCATCGGCCACGATTCCACTTATTTCGCGGAATCCGATCTTCGAAATGTATTTCTCTCTCGAATTATTCTTCTGTGTCTCGCGTGAAGTGAGTTTGTTTCGAATTTTGTTGTTAATAATTACGTAATATAAAAATAACGTAAATGGCGAATGATACGATAGATATCTATTTTCGAATTTCAGTTTGGATGTTCTCTATGCGTGTTATAACTTTGCTTTTTAATTTAAGATTGTTGAATATTTGTGGAAAATTTAAAAGAGATAGGCGTGTGAAAAATATAGAAATTTAATCGTTTTAGGTTTTACTTGTACTAGAAATATAAATGTCATTTCGTACTGTCTTTCGTTAAAATTGAAGATTCGGTTGCAATATTTGAAAAAAGAATGTTTTTTTTTGTCTCATTGCTTCAATAATATATGGTAACAAATCTGAAAGAATCATATCTTTGAATGGATTTCTTATAGATAAATATATCAGAGTTTGTTCACTATTTTAAAATATTGAAATATTACATTGATAATGCGGTTACTTTGAGACTGCAATTTGGAGATAAGGTTACAATGAAGATCGAAAGAAATAAGAAATAAAGTTCACTTTCTAAATTTATAATCTATACTCCATATTTACATTAATGCGCGTTTCAATATTATCCGTGAAAGAAGAAGTTACGTAAATTCGTAAATAATAAAATAATCGTTAGGTAAAATTTAACAGATTGTAAAGCGATCTTTGAAAGTGATTTGATATTCGTAAAGCTAGTCAGATGTGGAAAAAATTGAGGATAAATGCATACGCAATTTCTTTCCGACTTTATCGTTTTACTTTCGTATGCGCCGATATGTATACCATAAATATGCCATAAACGACTGAATTAACTTATAAATCATAATACGAGACAAGGAATATATCTCTCCTTTCAATTTCTAATGACACGCATATAACAAGAAAATATGTAGGACTTTTAAATTGAATTGACAACGGTGATATCTATATCCATATTATCGTTTCTGGTCGTTATGTTTACATAACTGTAATGCTATAAAGATCAAATCATTTTAATGTATAAGCATATTTATTTCGTTTCAACTATTGACTAGAACAAACTTCGTATCGTGACATACATACATACATACATACGTACATATATATATATATAGTTAAAATAAGTCAAAATCAAATTTTTTTCATCCAAATAACTTTATTTTTTTAAATCTATTATTCTTTCTTTAGAATAAAACATGGCTTGTATATTTATTAAATATATATAAAATAATTTTGTATTTCAAAACCAGCATACGTCATAAAATATCATCCTAGATACAATGATTGAATAGTATTATATAGCTAAGAATAACCAACGAAATTATAATAATTGTAAAACATTGAAACACAATTTTTATTTCGAAAACGATTCCATCAAAGCCTCGAGCATACCTTTAATCCTGTACATCGAAGATAATTTTCTTTCCATACTGATTGAAACAAAGTGTTATATAGTTAGAAATAATGCACACAATAAATTCCAAATGCGTTTTTCGTTTTTTATTTTATTTCGAAAGCCTCAACAATATCATTGATCAGAGAAACACCTTCTACACTCTGAAATGTCCTCCTAGGCATAGTAATTGAACAGTTTGGAATAATGTCAATGATAAATTACAATATTTGCATAAGTCTCGATAAGTTTGATATCAGAAAAATTTGGAACACTCTGTACATGGCGAGATGTCCTCCTAAGCATAGTAGTTGAATATTTGGAATAATGTCAATGATAAATTACAATATTTGCATAAGTCTCGATAAGTTTGATATCAGAAAAATTTGGAACACTCTGTACATGGCGAGATGTCCTCCTAAGCATAGTAGTTGAATATTTGGAATAATGTCAATGATAAATTACAATATTTGCATAAGTCTCGATAAGTTTGATATCAGAAAAATTTGGAACACTCTGTATATGGCGAGATGTCCTGCTAGGCATAGTGGTTGAACGCGGTGTTGTGCAGCTAGGAATAGTGCCGGTGATTTCCGCGTCGCGACGCTCGCGACGGGCTCGTCGTTGTAACGCGGTGCCGGCCACGGGCACGCGCGACTATACAAATCAATATTTTCTACATATCTCACGAGTTTTCCCTAATTGGCCGGCTGCACGAGCCACACCACCACTCGACACCGCCATGCCGCGTTTTTACGATTGTTTGCCGGGGGGAGACCGTATCTCGATTGAATCTCGAGGATGCGCGTCGTTTCTCGTTTTTTTCTTTTTTTCCCTCTTCTTTTTCTCTTTTTTTTCGAATAAAAACACCTTTCAACTGTCGTCAACCCTGTTTCTCCGAGCAAAAAAGTGGAATGGCCGGGGAAAAAACTTGTTATCCGCCGGGGTAAACCGATGTTGGTCGGTTGTTCGTCGCGTTTCCATTCTTGGACCATTATCGTGCCATTTTTAAAAAGCGCATTGAAAATGTACGAGGCATTGTTGGATATATAGATATGTTAAAATTAGATTATAATATAATCGATTATGAGAATTAAGAATTGTATAAGAATTATAATTTATATATTGCAATTAAATTTAAAAATTGATTAATAAAAAAAAAGAAATGTCATCTTGAAGATCGACTTTACTATCGTATCAACAAAACAAATTTTAATCCATTTATCAATAATGAAAATAACTTAGATAGCTACGTTTAATATTTTATTTGAAACTTAAAAAATTTCCTTTCTAAATTTCTATTTTTCAATTTTAATTACGATGAAATGACAATTCTACAATGAAACGATACGTTTCTTCCAAAACAATCCTTAATTTTCACAAAAGAAAATTGCGCCCCGTAACATCTCTTATTTCTACCAATTCTACCTACGAATCCTCATTACAAATAAAGAAAAATTTCTCCCCTTTATTACCTCCAATTATCCCGGTTACCTCTAATTGCAGGCAAACCAACCTCTCATCATAACTCGATGCTCCATACATCTCTCATCCCGTAACCCTCGCGTGTGCTTGATCAGTAACGCAAGCATTATTTCGGGGAAGAGTTTTTGGAAAGAAGGAGAAACTATCTTCTGAGAAATTGCAGACGTTCGTCCACGCGGCGAACGAGTTCGGAGGTATTATGAAATAAATCTCGTTATTGCTTGGTCGAGGAAGAAAAGCGGGCGGTCAGTTTTAATTAAAGAACTCGGGGCGTCAGCTGCTCCTTGCCAACGGCTCGCTGGTTTCCCTCCTTTCCTTTCCTTCTCTTTTTTTTCTCTTCTCCCCCCTTCTTCTTCTTCTCCTCTTCTTTCTCCTTCTTCCGTTCGCGCATTGCGACCGATATCGCCTACGTATGTGCCATAAAACCCACGATTTCGATGGGGAGAAATAGTCACCAAGTGGAAACGACGACGATTCGACAATGATATGTATCTCACGTGTACAAGAGTGTATATGTATCTCTCTTACGCTCGTCCCATCGAAACCGATGAAAATTTCGCTTTCAATGAAAAAAATATATACACTTTTGTAAGATAATACATATCGAATGTAATATATCAATGACATATTTTTAAGTTGACTTTTAAAATGTTAAAATGTTTATTTGAATCATATAAATGATGAAATGATAATGATTTATACGATATATATGTTTTTTAGAAATTAGAAATACTTGGAAATTTATCAGAGAAATATTTTTTATATTAATACATTTATAAATTTCAAATATGCTAATGATTCCTTACATCTTTTTTATTGATGCGTTATTTATAAGTATTAAGTTTAATTATGTGTTAATTTGTGTATATTAAATATTAGACACTTGGTAAAATTGTCGTTCATTATGATACATTGATTTTGGGAGATGGAATTAATTAAAAATTTTTTTAAAAATATTTTCTTAAAAATATATCTTTGTAATAATAAATTCACATATATATTGTAATGTTTCATTAAGATCATAATTTTGAAAATAATGTACGAAGATTTTCTTGTCCGATAACGAATGTACGTACTTACGATACCGGTTCATTAATAATCACGATCACCAAGATCACCTAGTAGAGTCTCTTTCATAAGTGTAACGTGATTAATGACATTATGTAAATCAATTTTATTTACTGTCCTATGAATCGACGCGAGCATGCAAATAATACGCCTTGTCGCCCGATAAATTAACAACGCTGCATTCATAGCAGGAGGGATTATGTCAATCATAGTTAAAAGTGGAGAAACATTTTCTTGAAAAAAGGAAATGATAAATTCTAACATCCGTTTATGTCATCGATCAATTCATCTTTTAACCATTCTCTTTTTTTTCGTAAACACAATATAATTTACAAAGAAATATTTACAATTATAAATTAAAATTGAATGCATAACGAATAATGCAAATGTAAAATATGTATATCATCCGAAACGAACACTTTAATTATTATTAAAATTATACTGAAAAAGCCATTTTAAAAATATTTTTATCTTAAATTAATCCTGTACACAGATATCATCATATCGTATTATTATTAAATATTATTCAACGTCTACGTTTATCCAATCCTCCATTAACGATATAAAGAAAAAAACACAAGTGAAATAAATTTAAATTTCTCAAGACCACGATCCATCTCTAATAATTCACACTCTCAAAAATTTTATATCCAATAATAATAATAATAATAATAACTGTCGTACACGTGAATCATAAAAAAAAAAAAACTAAAAGATGACTGTGCATCGAGTTGTGCTTAGCGAGGATATAGATAAACACGAGCGATCGAAAGAAATTGCCGGTGTGCAATTTTATACGAAACAGAGGGGGAGGGGAGGGGAGGGGAGACGTCGCGTTCTAGTTAATGCGAAAAATATTTACAACGGTGCACATGTCCGCGATCAGGAGATACATCCGAGATGACGCTTTTATTATTCGAGTGAATGTGCTCCCCGCGAGAGGGAGGTGTACTACATCACAGACGTAACGTTTTATGGGTCGTACCGGTGACCTTATGAGGCGGCCACGGTGAATTCTTCAGAGACTGGTTGCAAGAGATAATATAATCCGCTGTAACGCGGAGTAACCAAACATCGCAGGGTTTCGAATAAAGAACCGTACTTGACGAAATAATGCTAGACTACTGGCATGGAAAGTAGACATAATTGAACGGATAATGACGAGGTAAACGGACAGTTCTATTAGATGGATATACGCGTATGTACACGTATAGACGATGGATTGGGCAACTGCGATGCGAATATAATTACTTTCACATTTTGCATGTGGATAAGGAAATGTCAGTGTATTTTTTACAATATTCGATTTGGAAATTATGAAAAATTGATGTGTGTGAATTTCGAATGATTTAGAAGAATGCATTCGATTTGTAACGTAAATAGCAAATTGTATTAATGAAATAATGAAAATTTTGAGAGGATCTCAAATCTGATTCAAAAATACACGATAAGTTTTTACACAAAAATATAATAATTTATATTATTTTTTAAAAAATTGTATTCGCAAAGAAGCCTAATAAAAGAAACGAGTGAGAATATCTCCCAAGGATTCCTAATTAGAAACGAAGTGCAACAACAAACCGAGTGACCATCTCTTGTCCCAGAAACGAGTTCCTGTCGCCGCGAATACGCACGGCTCATCGTGTGACCTATAATTCCATGAAATATCGTCCAGCAATATGTCACAATTATCCACGGGTCGCAATTAGAACCTCATTTTCGTTTTATGATTCAAACATATATCGAGGACACATCCAAACACTCTTAAAACTTCTTTCACACGCAATCTTTCGCGAATCATAATTTCGTAGCATCGTTCAACTTACTACTAGAATGAATAATTCTGTAACTTTTCAATCGTTTCGAGAAAAATTGAGAAAAAAAATGGAGAATAAATAAGAATTCTGAATTTCATTCTACATTTTTTTAAATTAGACTTCTTAACCTATCGTTGATACGTTTATGGAATCATACGTCATATTTACTCAACGATTATAATTATTATTCATTCACAATCAAATTTAAACGTTTCCACGAACGATTCCAGCCACATGTAAGTCGCAATTCACGGATTGGCGCGTAAAGGAGGGGTAAACATCACGAGAGGAAACGTGAGACTCCTATCTTGGTTATCGCGGAACAAAGTTAGTCAAAGTTGTAGCGAAACGCACCTAACGAGGCAACCAGGAACGAGCATCCCCGTGTCTCATTAGTGACTTTTAATTTTCCAAAGCGAGAGTCTCTCTCTCTCTCTCTCTCTCTCTCTCTCTCTCTCTATCTATCTATCTATCTATCCATCTCTCTGTTCGAGTGGTCGGGAAGGAGCGAGAGGCTAGGCGTTGTCGTTGTCGACGGACAAAAAGAGGGAGGGAGAGATAAATAGTTGGGAAGACGCGTGCGAGGGAAGGAGAAGGGAATAGGAAAAGAAAGGGAAACAGCAACACGGCCACGGTCCCGCGCGCCATTGTTCCCTCGCTTCTTTATTTCTCCTCCACCTCCTCCCTCCTTTTTCTTCTGTCCTCGCGTACCCCGGCTTTATTGTGTTTGAGCTCGACGCTCCACTCTTTTGTTTTGTTTCGCGCGCCATTAGAGGGGCTAATTGCCGCTCATACGCGATCGCCTTTTGTTTCCTCCTTTTCGCCACCTTTTCTCCGGCAGCCCCTAACCCAAACCTTCTCCCATCTCTCTCTCTCTCTCTCTCTCTTTCTCTTTCTCTTGTACACGCGTGGCCTCCACCTCGCCTTCTCTCTCTTTCTCTCTCTCTCTCTCTCTGCGGCCACAGACCGAGGAGGGCTGACTCATGCCTCCTTCTCGCGCCACCCTTCCGTCTTCTCCTCGCTTTTCTGTCGAACACCGCCGGGAACTTGTCCTTCCGTCTCCCTCTCTCTCTCTCGAAAACGATCGGTTTTTATCGTCCTCCTCCTCCTCTCTCCTCCTTTCACACCCTGTCCGCCGACTTTTCGACTCGGCGCGATTCTCCTTCTCCCTCTCTCTCTCTCTCTCTTTCTCTGCTGAAAGGTTTCGTGCTGGGGGAGGGGAGGGAGAAAGTGAGAAGGGGACGCGGTTTTAACGCCTCGATGACCTTCGATCATCGCGTTCCTCCTTTTTCCCTCCTCCTCGTGGTTTTTCTCGGTGGCCATCGTGGTTTCGCGACATTCTTCTCCCCGGCAGGATTGCATAACTCCTGAGAGAGAATCTATTCGAGTTGGACGATGAATCATGATGGTCGATAAGATGAGATGATCGATCTCGGCCTGCAAGAGGCGATTGTGCAGGGAAACGATCGAACGTGAGACGATTAGATTGAATGGAGTCCGGGTGTTAGAGTTGGCGAAAGAAAATTGTTCTTTGTACGGGTGCTTCGAGCAAATTAACGACAAATCGGAATGGATGCTCGAAGATGAGGCAAGATAACGGTGATGTAACGGTTATTAGAGAACCCGATATCGTGTATTACGCGGTTGAAACTGCGAGTTTTGTATAGTAGATTTGTTCGTTTCACCTAATCGACGGATTGAAATTGAATGAAGAATTTTCCGGGGACGCGCTTTCTACTACTTCTTCATTTCGATAAACAATCTTTCTTAGAAAGATTCTCGTTTTCCAATTAACGTAATTTAATTTTTTAAAACTAAATTCGATTATTTACATATTTTTTGGATATTGTCGCTGGAAAAGCTAGATGAGAGATCTATGCAATCATCATAGGTATAATCATCCCTAAAGAAATCGTGAAAATCAAACTCACCTCTTTAAACCATTTGATTAAAACAACGAACGAGATGCTTCATCTCGAGAAAATCAGGATTTATCCTATAATCCATC
The DNA here is from genome assembly GCF_000469605.1 of Apis dorsata. Classification (NCBI taxonomy): domain Eukaryota; kingdom Metazoa; phylum Arthropoda; class Insecta; order Hymenoptera; family Apidae; genus Apis; species Apis dorsata. Next base: position 137,761 of record NW_006263905.1, on the reverse strand, counting down.
GTAGAAGAAGAGAAAAAGATTGGAAGAAAGGAGTCTCATCATAAATTAAAAAAAAAAAAGAAAAAAGGAAAAGAAAATAAGAACGAAATATAGCTAAAACGAATCCGTGGAAGAATAGGTGGGGGCGGGAAAACGAGAGGGAGGCCCCGTGACCAAGAGAGAAAAGATCCAGGAACGGGATAGACGGGTTTTAATTCGGTGGAAAGCTAATAATTCCGGTATTGTGCGATCCTTACCAACGTTATTGTTTCCCTGCGGGGCCTCGTACTCGCGCGGAGGACTCTCCTCGTATCCTGCTTCCATCGTTCTTTTCAACCGAGCCGAACAATGAGAAGAAGAGCCAGACCTCTTTTCCTTCTTCTCCTCCGTATATACACATATATATCTATATATATATCTATATATATATATATATTGTAGCTTAATTATTGGCTTTATTATGATTTTGTCCTTCTCGCCGAGAGCTTGCTCTCGCGGTCATCATCTTGCCCGTGAAGGAGAAAGAGAGGAGGATCAGAGAGGAAGGATAGAGAGAGACGGCGAAAGGAAAGAAAGGTAGAGAGAGAAAGAGAGAGAGAGAGCAGTATCTCGATGACAATACGTTCTCCCTCTCCTTATTTCTCTCCCTCTTACGCTTATTAGAACCAAGATGAGAAAGGACTTTGAGCGGGCAAGCGGCTTCATTATTAATTTCGAGGGGCTCGACAACGACCATCGACACTCTGGCTTTGCTCAAGGTCACGCGTGCCGATTAACCCTCTCCTCGTAGTTTTAGAAACGCACCGAGGGTGGCGTATGGAAAGGGTACCGAGGCCGTTGTTGCACGAGCCTCGATCGTTCGATCCCTGCCCATTTATTATTTCATTGTGCCCGCCTCGTTAGCCGGGGAACGTAAACTCCCTATTGTTTTCGGCTAATTGAGTATTCCTCGTGTGAGGGATAGATAAGTACAGTTATTGAGAAAATATATATGCATAACGTATGCATATATATTTCAATATTTACGGTGAAAATTTATTAAACAAGGATTTTTAATAGTTTGGATTAAATTATTTATTATTATATATAGTCAATTTTTGGATATTTGGTTTAAGGTGGAGAAGTTTAAATATTCGTATAGTATATAAGGTATATTATTATTGAAATTTTACAATAATTCTCAGTCATTTTTATTGTACTATCAAATACAAAATTGCAAAATTGACTTGTGCCTGATTGTAAAATTGTGAAAGAAAAGTCTATAATCTACTTACGATTTCTATAATATTCTCAGTTGATAAATGCAAGAGAGATGAGAATTCTTAATGTAATAAGATCTTCCATCGAGATCTTCTTATGAATAGCTCAGATAGAATTGAAAATTAATTTTTAACATCGAATGCTTTCATCAGGAAAGTATGTCATTCTGTTTTTTTTAATGGAATTAGAAATATCCTATTACCTATACTTTTAATTCCGATCAAACTATCTTCTTCTTCGAGAGAAAAAGAACTAATTCACTTTTAAACAATGATTTTTAAATACACATTTCCAATATTTATTTACTCAAAACAATTAAAGTTTTCCAAACAACTCTCGAGAAGTCATCAATTTAAATCTTTCCATTCCTGGTACCCTGATATATCGATTGAGAGACACTGTTCTAAACTCAATTTCGTTCAAATCTCGCGATAAATCGAAATGGTAACAAGGTAGAGCAGAAACGGAAGAGCAATAGCAAATTTGGCATAGAAGCGTGGCGAGCGAAAATTGTCCACCCTTTTACAATTACCCCTTTGCTCCCCCTTCGACCCATCCGCGAACCCTGCACGTGAAGCCCCCTTCCTCAAGGGGGTCGAACCATCCCCCTCGAGATATCCATCGAAAGAAACGAATTCGCACGAAAACCGCGCGTAATCGCGTGATTGCAACATTGTTGAAGCGCGGTAATCACGGTGCCGGCGCGAGCTACGACCCATTTTCTCGGAACCTATTCGAAAAGTCGAAACGTCAGCTGACCATATTTTTACTCGAAAGAAGAAACGATGATAGGAAGCCGAAATATGGAAGACGCGTTTCGGGGACACTTCCCCTCCTAAGGATAGTGAAGGAGGAGGAGGAGGAGGAGGAGGAGGAGGAAGGTTGAGGATATGGCATGTCCCCCGTAATTATAGCAACAATAAAACAATTTTGATAATTATCTCAACTAGTGTATGGGAACACACGGCATTA
>NW_006263905.1:133962-135168 GCF_000469605.1 Apis dorsata | reverse complement strand
AAAGAGAGAGGCAGGGCGGAGAAAGGGGGCGGGGGAAGGAGAGAGGAGAGGAGAGGAGAGGAGAGGACACAACGACCGGGGCAGAATAATGACAATAATTACCATTTATATGCAAGTGCCGTCATTACCTGCACACGAGCAGAGCACGCATTCAATTTCGTATCTAATTTGAATAATTCAAACAAATCTCTCCTTCCTGCCCTCCTTCCTCTGCACGCTTTATAATCCCAATAAACGCGACGAGACATCGACAGTGATTCGCTTTTTCAGTACTACTTACGACAACAGTAGTACTCCTTCTCTCTTCGCGTTCACCTTGTTCGCCGATCTTCCTCTAACGTACCAACGTTGCCCAATTGCACCGGTAACGATCGTTTCCCTATCTTTTTCATTAAAGCTAATGAGAGGCATAGTAATTTTTCCTTTTTCCCTTCCTTTTCTTTTTCTTTTTCCTCTTTTTCTAAGATAATCGCGTGCGATGATTCCGTTACGCTTCGACTTCTCGTGGATGGAAACTTACGAGGGAACGATTGTTATGTACCGTTTCGACTAATCTAAGTTTTGAAACGATTTTTATAATCTTGGGAATAATTTTTCCAAATATATATATATATAATATTAATTCCAAATTACTTAAAACAAAATTATAAGAGGGATGAAAAAGAAAAATAAATAAAGGAATCGAGGAAATCAAATTCATAATCGAAACGAAATTTTACATTATATAATATTAGCGAGTTTATCGAGCAACATTTCGATTTGAATCTCGAATAATCTTAAACCAAATTTATACACCAGGCGACGAAAGATTAAATCAGGTAGACGCATATCGACTTCGCAACCGCTTGGAATATCGGTAGTAAAAATAATTTCCCCTCCGATTCCGGGTGGGGAGAGCGAAAGGGAAGCGAATTAAATAAACAAGCGTATCCGTAAATCCCCGGCATATCGTTATGCATCCTAGAGGATTTCGCCAAATCAACCGCGATCCACCCCAGTCAACAAATTTCCACCACGTATCCAAGAATCGCTCGATCCCCCGCCCCTCCCCTTCTATTCACCTTCTCTCCCCGTCCTCGCAATGTTTGCGCGCAGCCGTTTGCACCAGCAAAGTGGCCCTATCAATATTAATCGCAATATTTGCCTGACATGCTCTCCGTCGCGCTCTCTATTACCAATTAATCCGGTCGTGCGAAGTATGCTGCG
>NW_006263905.1:128593-133910 GCF_000469605.1 Apis dorsata | reverse complement strand
AGATAGGCCGTAACGCGTGAGACGGGCCTCGTGGTCGGACGAAGACGGACAGACGGATGGACGGAGAAAGGGAGATTGGAGCAGCAAGAGTGGCCAGGGGACAAATAAAAATGATGGAACGAGGAAGACGGACGTAGAGGACGGAGAGGAGAAAGAACAGCGTGACGAGGGAGAGGGAGAGTGTAAGAGAGAGAGAGACGAGTCGTTGACGGGTTAGATATTGTGTCAGCCGAGTCGTCCAGCATTAAAAGTAATTACGACGTGATTGACCGAGGGCCCGTTGGCCGGGGATGAGGCGAGGACGGGGGAGGGAGGCTAAATCATCGGAGTGACGCACGTAGCTCGTTGTTGCCTCCCAATTATACAATCAGCGAGAAACCAACCGAGGGGGGAGGGGAGGGGGGAAGGAGCCGAAAGACGAGGCGAGGAGTGGGTAAGAAGAAAGAAGCGAGGAAGAATATAAGTACTTTGGTTCTCTCGTGCGTGGTGTGACGGACGTAAGTAAGACGGGAAGAGGCGGAATTACGTCAGGAACGTAGCCGTTATAGATTCGATCGCTGTTGTAATTTTCACCGAAACTTGGTTGCGAAAATTCATTATTCGACTTATTTCGAGAAATCGGCGTTGGGGAGTAGAGAAGTGGAGGTAGAAATTTAATTCTGATTCATGTTCCCTTCTCGAGGCTTAGGAAAGGGATGAAAGTATATATATATATAGAATTTTTTTCTACGATTCTCTTTAAGAGACAATATCTGGCGAATGATGATGAGATCTGGAGATTTTTCGGAGGGAAGGTGCTTGAATCCGCCCCTGAGTAGGATGAAAAAAAAAAAAAAAAAAAAAGAGAAAAGAGAGGAGCAGGAGAGGATGGGCCGATCGTGATCGTTATTGTCTATTATAAAGCCGGGTATAAGTGTTGGCCTGTGTTGCAGCTGCCGTTTTGTATCTCGGCGATGACGAGACGTGGTTTATAAGTCGTGATCTAGAAACAAATGAGCCATTGTGGAGGACAATCGTTCCGTTAAGGACGGGAGGAGGGCCAAATAGGCGTGAAGAATCGAACGGCCGTGCTGGCAAGAAGAAGTAATCGATTTCGAGATGGTTTTCCGTCGTATTGCGACAATGACGACGCCTACTAATCCGCCCGTTCGAACAGGAAAACACATTTTGCGCTTGGACACCTTCGAAGTGATACAAGCGCACCATTCTTTACCCGTTTAAACGGCTAAGTCTCATCTTCTTCTTTTTTTAAGAAATAAACTAATAATCGTTGGTAAATTTTTTTTTACATTCCCCTATCTCTGCTTGGTCAAAGAAAATTTTATTGCTTGTTGATATTCAAAAATCGTGAGTTTCAACTTTTTGGTTATACTTGTTGTCTCGAATATGTTCTTTGATGGAAAATAATTTCGAATGAATTAGATATAAAAAAATATGTAGCACGATCTTTATCGTGTAATAATAAAATTCGATCGTGAAAAACGGGCAAATAAAATTCAGAGATCGGATTACTAAAAATATTTGCGCTATAAAGAGTGTACTCGAGGACAATTGAATAATACTAAAACGAAATTGCAGGGTACCGCACCTGTATTCAATCTCATCGAGTGGTTAACAGGCGCACAGTACTGGAGGAAAGGGAAACAATAATGTTTTGATTTTGTTAGCAGTATTGTTCCCATCCATGGTCGTGTGTGCCCTTCGTTCTAAGTACTCGATGCTTGAGTATTTCACGCTATGAAGTACGCGGCAATCGAGAGACAAAAGGGCTGCACGAGTTGGCAAGGGTGACTCTACTATGACGATCGTACAATAGTTCCTATGAAGTCTTTTCTTCGAGGCTATGGCCATTAATGGCGCCCTCTTCCTCTTCCTGCCGATCGTTCATTCCGTTATTTTACTGTTCGACTCCAACAGTCCTTTTCAAGATTCTACTCGAAGACATTCTTTGTGATAAATAGTCACTTGCGCGCCACGGGCACAATTAACACACAGCCGTCCCCGACGACTCTTCCACGGTAATTATTTAGAAAAATCCTCTTTGTTCCACGAACGAACGAGCCTGAACGTGAATTCTTTCAATTCGAGAAATTAATTTTCCACGCAAGATTGACGGCGACGAATCTGAGGAATTCGAAATAATTGAATAATCGAACGATCGGCTGTGGAGCAACATTTTCGCACCCTCTCCTTGCGAAAATGAAACGACGTGAAATTAATATATCGAAATGCCGGTTCGTTGACACGTCAAACTTTTCGAAATCCATCGTCGTGGAGCAACGTGGCGGATTAATTCGTCGGTGAAAATCGGCGGGCAATGGCGAAACGACTCTGTTTATTCGCTATGCGTGCACGAAATTCACATTGCGTACACGTATCGCGTATATGCCACTCCCGCGTTTAAGCCAACGATTTTTTTACGATTATTCAGAACTGTGGTTCTTGGAAATCGCGCTCGAATTAAACTTCCACGCGTTCCAAATATTCTTATCGACGAATTAGTCTTTTTTTTTTGCTTCGTGTCTTCTTTCATTCTTCGTTCCATGTATATAAAACGATTAATAGAAAGTCTTCCTTCTATGTACTAAACTATAATTGCTTGCGAATAAATTAAGGCTGGAAAGTTGGCAACGATCGAGCATTCGCTCAAACGAGTCATTATCTCGATGCAGATCTCATTTGTATGACTCGTTCGACAAAATGAAATAATCCTCAGAATTTCACGAGTCATCGATCTGGTGTTCCATATTCGATACCAGGCTCGTCTGGCCAACTTGCACCAACAACGCGTGAGTCTATTAAAATATTTCATAACAAGATACAAAACTATAATTACCCGTATTAATACGACAGAACATTTTGAAAAGTTCCTCAAAGACGTAGTTTTTTTTTAATTATTATACGAAGATCTGGATCGTTCGATGAATCGTCGAAATCATCCAGTTGGCAACGAAACACCTTGCTCCTTAATCGAGAAGAAGAGAAACTGGTCCCACTTGCAAGTGTGAATAACGAGACAATCTTACAAATCGATGCCTGCTATAAGATACATGATAAATGAAATGATTTGTATTAAAGATAAACAGATTTGTATTAAAGAAATTTTTTCAATTTGATCTTTCTTTTATAATATTATCACGATTCCTGATAACGATTGAATTAAATTTTCAATTTAAGTTGATCGAATTTCGAGTGGATTTTGGAGGGGCCTATTGAAAGGTTCGTAAGTATGTTAACAGGATGCGCGTGGAAGGATGTAGCTGTTTTTCTTGCAAGAGCAGCAGCAGCACGAGAGAAGGCGAATTCGTGCTCCTTTGAGGATGCTCTTAAACGTTTCACGGATTCCAACTCTGTCAAACAAGTTCCTCCTCGGGTATATACGCTCAACGTACGAAAGGTTCGTTTGTTTCCACTCGGTTCACAGAATCTCTTTATACAGCCCTAACAATCCCATACGTGGAACGAGGTTGTTACACATACGAGAGAGTCTAACCGCTATATATACATCCCGAAGAAGGCAACAACGATAAAACGAAACTTCTCGAATAATTGTTAGAAGGATTCGAATCCGGAGGTTTGCTTGAATTTTAAAAGGTGTATAAAAAGAAAAACAAAAGAAACAATATATCAGAATTAAAAGAGGGCGTCGTTTATCCGGGCCATCCATTGAGTTACTCCGCCATTAAACAGATTAAGAGGGCACAATCAAGGAGAAAGCGCTTGTCCTCGAAAAAAAAAAAGAAAGAAAGAAAGAAAGAAAAACCACCTAAATCAATGATATCTCTCCGCGCCCTCCAACCGGAATTCGTAAGAGAAGAACTCTGGCATCCCGCCCACCACAGTTCAAGTTTCTCCCCCCTCCAAATACGCATCCTCCAAAACGCGGCAAAACAGGAGAAACGTGTTGTCTCCTGTTGTCAAATCGTATCACGCGAATACCTGGTGCCCCTCCATTCCCCTCCTCCCCCCAAGTCGTTGCAATAATATTCCCAACGATTTTTTTCCTTTCTTTTTCACGGGCCACGTATTCAAGGAGGAAGAAGAAGGGGAGGAAGAACAGAGGAGAGAAGAAGAGCACCACAACCGAGAGAGGAGAGGCGCTCCACCACGGAGAATTGAAAATGATGATTGGCGGTAAGCGGGCTGCCAGCCGTGATGGAGGAGCAGAGGAGAGGTGGTCAGCTGCTGAGAAGCGAACAACGGAGAGAAGGAGAGAGAGAGAGAGAGAGAGAGAGAGAGGAGGAGGGCAATGGGTTGCTAAATAAGAAAGCCACGAGGGGGAGGAGGACATCGAAGCTAAGAGGGGGGAGAGAGGGGCCAGAGTGGAAGGAAAAAGAGTCGGGAGCGCGCGAATTAAGTCAATCGCGGTGCGTGGAACCACATCCTTCGCGCCCGCTACCTTCGTCGATATCGCTTTTCTTTCAACCTTCTCTCTCTCTCTCTCTCTTTCCCTCAACCGCGCCTCCCGCTGCTGCCTTCTTCTTTTATTATCGGCATCAAGCCATCGTCTTTTGTTTTATAATAACCGGCGTTGCTGCGGTCGCACCGCTCTCGTACCTCCTTTTGCAATGCCCGAGGAGCAGCTCTCTTACCACCGTCCCGAACAGCGAAAGAGAAGGAAGGAAGGAAGGAAGGAAGGGAGAGAGAAAGAGAGGGAGAAAGAGGGTATCGCGATAAATTACCAATGCCTCGTAACTTCACGCGCCCTCGAACACGCACTTGGGTTATTGTCACCGAGGAGGCCGCGTCTACGTCGATTCCTACTATTAAACCGCAACGCGAATTATCATTTCTCCTCGCCCTCCTCGAACAAAACGGGAACATTGTTTCGACTCGTCTAATGGAGAGAGAAAGAGGGAAACTATCGATAAGTCGATGGAAGAAGAATAAAAGTTGGATGAATAAGGGAGGATAAATGGAAGATGGCCGAAAGTAAGGAGGGAACTTATTTAAAGTCGGCGGTATTGCGCTCGAATCTGTTCATCTCGCGCCCCCTTTTATTAAATATTCTCCGATGCGTCCAGCGATGACCAACTCCCGACGAGAATTATATTCTCTCCTCTCCTTTCTTCTCCCTTTTTTTCCTCTTTCTCCTCCTCCTCTCCTTTTCCCCGTTTGTTTCCTTATCTCTTTTTATTTCTTCCTCCTCCTCCCCTCCCTCTCTCTCGAAGAAGAAGAGATCGAGCGGGCGGATAAGACAGTGACACGCAGCAACGTGCAGGGCGCCCTTAATCCGGCAATAAAAACCCCGGCTCACGTATATTATTTTATTTAGTTTCCCAAACTGCCACGGCTTAAACGCATCCATAATTACCGG
>NW_006263905.1:126044-128341 GCF_000469605.1 Apis dorsata | reverse complement strand
GTGAACCGCTTAACTTATCGCGCCGTTTCGACCGGACACGCACGGCGCGCATGCGCGTGTGCGTGCAACCGTTTGTCCAACGATCGTCGCACACCCTCGTGCGCCAACGCCGGTACGCCGATCCTCTCTCTACGTACGCCCGGTAATTTATGCGTGCGTGGATTTTAACTCCCACGCCGTCCAGGCATACCACGAGATTGTTCGTGCCCACGATTGCGCGTATACCTGTCCGACCCGTAAGAATTATCCGTGTCCGTTTTGCGGCCGGCTCCCGATACGCCTGGCCCGATATTCGGGGCCTCAATGGAGTCGTTATCCGCGAGGGGGGAGAACAAGGTGTTGAGAAGAATTCGGCCGATCGGTTAATTTTAAAATCGGAACTTTTGCGGGGGGAGAAGAGGTCTCTTTTTTCCAAGAAACGGGAGGATTTTATTTTATTTTCTGAAATTTCGATGAGTTTTTCGTGGGTTTTTGAACAAAGTTTTGTATAAAAATAAATATTCGATAATAATTAATAATATTAGAGATTTGATAAAATATGGATTGTATTAGTTAGATTGCAAGTATCGTTATTTATATATATATAAATAAATATTCGATAAATATTAATCACCGAACGTATGAGAATTTTTAAAAGAAATCTATAAGAAACATACGTTAAACGATATTTTAAATCTTCGTAAGTGTTCAATGATTTATAGACAGGACTGTAATTCCATAAACCCATTAAACTAAAATTCTTCACATATTGCAATTTTTATTTCGTCGTATAACGTATTCATAATTTTCCCATCGACAATAGGGATTGTAAAACGAAACCATATTAACCCCGAGGTTCGTTGGAATTCTTCCAACTTGTCTTAATTCTCAATCACTTCGTCCTTCTCGAAGCAGTCGAAGCTCGCGTTAAATTAACACCGGTCATAAATAATAAATATATATATATATAAAATATATATATATGCATATATCAATATGTATGTAAATTAGTCGTAATTTTACGTTTCCCCTTCGTTGTCTTCTCGAAGCCCTCCCTCGACCCCCTTCTTCGAGATGGCATTACTTTCTCTCGAACTTGGTGCCAAGAGAAATAAAACGCATCCTCGTGGACTTAACTATCGTATAATGGTCGCCTAGGTGGCAGCCGCGGATCGTTGTATCCCTCCTCCACCATCCCCCCTTTCTTCCACGAACGTGAGGGGTCCACGGGGTATAACAAGAGAGGCGCGCGATCGAGAATAACGTGAAAACAGGGGGCGCGGGCAAAAAGGACGAGAAAAGAGTGGAACGATGAACGATGCTCGCCCCACGTTAGAGGCAGCAATTTCCTCGAATTGCGGGCCGATTACCGTCGCTCGAATTTTCCGTTTGTTTGAGTTACGGATATGTTCACGGCCGCGAAACGGCTCACCACCGTGGCCGATCTTCGACGAAACGGAAACCCAACAACAGGATGGCCGGGAGAACCACCACCACCACCACGACGGGAGACTCTTCTCGAGAAGAATGGCCAGTTGGAACAGCCGCAGTTATACATGGGAGGAGGGAAGGAAGGTTTGAACGACGAGCGAGAGGGAGATGCGCAGAAACGAGAAGAAATTAGAGGTCTGGAAGAGGCGAGCGAGGAGAATACTGGAAAGAACCGACCGAGTTCACCTGCGCTGTATTACCGACCGGGTAATACGCCCAATGGCCACCGATTAACACTCAAATGAACTGTGCGCGGAGGAGCGCAGCAACCGTGCTCCTCTTTCTTTCTTTCTTTCTTTTTCTGTTCCCTCCGTTCGTCGAAACATTTCTGAATCCTGCCTCTCTCTCCAACTGTCTGCGCTCCTTCCCTGCTAGACAATGGAAACGGCCATTCCACGATTTTTCCGGCTGCCGAATAAAGAAGGGGCAGGCAGAGATAGGGAGAGAGATCGAAGAAAGAGAACTCTCGCGCGCGTCTCCGCCAGCAGACCCGCTAGAAAGAGGATAATTCCCTGTAAGTGGATAATGCCTCGACGGTGCTCCTTGCCTACGCATCCGAGATCCTTCTCTCTTTCTCTTTTTATTTCATTTTGCCTCCTCTCGCTCCTTGCCTCCTCCTCCTTGTTCCTCGATCATCCTTCGCCGCGTCGTTTCGCATGGTAGTTTTGCGGCTGGTGGTTCGAAGGCTTTGTAGTTTGGAGCCCCTCCCTCCCCTTCTATCTCTCCACCCGGCTATCTCTCTCTCTCTTCTCCTTTCTGGTGGATCCTTATTGCACGACTACTCGCTTTCAAAGTTCCACTCGTTGCACTCCCGGACGCGCCACCAT
>NW_006263905.1:122501-125966 GCF_000469605.1 Apis dorsata | reverse complement strand
GTGGAATTCGCGTTTTTCCTCGTCTCTCGTCCCTCTTCCCCCTCCACCCACCCTCACCCCTCGCCGCGCTAGGCTTCCTAGAGTTTTATCGCGCGAGATACCCTCGCTGCCGTTTGCGGTTCATCCTCCAATTATCCCTAATACAGAGAATACCGTGCAGCGTTATTATTACTCCCGGCCATTTCCGATTGTTGCTCTTTTCCACGAGATTTTCGTTTGTGCGCCGCGTATCTTTGTTTGCGGCCGCGGAAACTGAAAACCCGGCTTTGGATAGAATTGGATTGGTAATTGGCCTGGTTCCTTTTGTCGAAAATCTTGGCTTGTTCTTTAATATTTCAATCAGAAGAGCGATAGAAAAAAATGAAATAACTTGATTCTTGGAATATTATTATATGAAGGATTATTTGGAATATTGCTTCGCAATTTATATTATTCTATCGTTTCTTTAATTTTAAAAAAGCTTAATCGTCCATGTAATCAAAGGAAAATCATTGAACACTGTTACACTTCTTCAAAGAGTAATCATATCTCATCAAAGGGGAAGAAAGAAATGCACGTTTAATACAATTTCGAGTAAAAATCTAATTATGAATTTTAAGAAAATGAGAGAAAAAGAGTATTCTTTAATTGAATACTTTTTAAAAAAATACTTTGCCCACAATGTCGCTAGAAATCATTCTTAACTATCAAAAGAAGGAAAACCATTCTCCAAACTTTACATTCTCCAAAGTCTACTACGTAGGAACAATTGCAACGTTTTTCCACTGAAATCGAACCGGTACTCGACCAACAAAGAACGAAAGAAAGGAAAAAAAAAAAATCAAAAGAACGGGTTGCTCGAGGTCGGCAATAATTGTCGTATTTCGAAGCAGAAGCGTTTCGAGTACGTGCGAACTGTCTATGGTACATCCCTCGCTGTTAAACGTACCGAAAGAACGTGGTGTAATACTGTTCGTCGTTAAATCCACGTAGCCGTGGCGTTTCGCATGGCCTACGAGAGTCTGAAAGGCAAAGAACAGACAGTCCGAACGATACACCGCCCTGAAATCTACATTTATCCTCTGAAATTTTATAGGCTGCCGTCGAGAGAGAGACCCCGATCCCACCGTTCCCCCCTCCTTCCCATCCTCTCCCATCTTTGATGGTCTTTCCCGCAACAGCTAAATGCTCGACGCGGCGTGAAACGGAATCATCGAGGCGGGCCGACTTTTTTCTCTCTCTCTCCACCGTCGATCGCAATGACTTTTACGACGGCCAAGTCTCCAACCATGCTTCTTACGATCATAAACGTGTCAGTTGTTAACTTCTCGATCGGTATGCTATCGACCGAGCCGATGATAGCGTTACGGGCCCTAACCTAACCCGATCCCGCAATACCTTTGCCCATCGCAACGATTGATGCGAGCAATTTCGTAGCAGCCGAGAGAAAAGTCGAAAGGCAAAGTTTGCCGCGTGGTTTAACAGTCACGCATGAATCTCGCTGTGAGAGCTGGCCTCAGGTATTTCAACAGAAATGCAGATTCCCCTCTCTCTCTCTCTCTCTCTCTCTCTCTCTACCTCGAATGTAATCGCGGACGCGTAAGAGAGGCTCGATCGTAAAAGTTGATCGCGAGAGGTTCGTCGAGAATTTCTTCGGGAGGAAGATTCTCTCCTGAAGTTTCCACGAAGGAACAAGGAAGCGATCGAAATCCAGGCCGTCCCATGGCGAAGCTGTCGAGAACGGGTCCGCCAGTTACTTCAACGTTCCCATGGATGGTCGTCTGAAAAATCCATAACGCGAGCCACTAGTAGGCAAAGCACAATCCTATTGGCTCTCTTCCCGTTGCTCGACACAGTGCGAGGGAACGGATAGATAACGTCCGACGGCCTGACGAGTCCATAAGCCAAGTGGCGCGATAGTCGATCGAGCCGTGTACAAGTATTTCCACGTACCACGGGGATGAGCAGAGCAGCGGACAGGGATCAGAACGGCCCGCAACAGTTTCGTTATGAGGATCGTATGATATTCCAGTCAGAGCCGCGGCTGTACAACGGGCATCGGCATCCGCGGGCTGAATGACAATTCGGCGGATCCGAAGCGCTGGGTAATTGCCAGCTTAGCCAATCATTATAACGTGTACGGTTGGATATGGATACGGGTTGACAGGCCTCGAATAACCGACGGTTAACGGACGGTTGACATTCGTGATTTACGTGGATACGCCGTAAATCTGGCCTGGAACAAGCTGGAGAGCTCGTGCCTTCTTAACATGCCACCGCCGATTCATCGTTGAACCACGGCTACCTTATTTGGGGGATTTGTCCGCTTAGATTAGCCGTCGATAATAAATGTGTGTGCCCCGTGGTTATTGTAGGGAAAATTATGCGTGTATTATACAGGTATTTGACGAACAACGTGGGAAAGGTGTAGATCCGATCTGTCTATAGAGCGTCTATTAGAAGCACATTCGAAATGGATTATTGTTGAAATTATTTAAAGTGATATGATGCTCTGGTTTTACGAAAAGGCGAGCAATTAAATAACGAAATTTATTTGAATGATTTAAACAGATTTAATCGATATTTTACGAAGATCGTTCGTAAAGAGAAAACGTATCTCATGGAATAGGAATTTCAAAGAAAAGGGATTTTATTAATCGAGTTTTATTTATCTCCTGAAAAATCTATCCCAGACTGGATATTTGGCAAAAGGAAATATCGCAGGAATTGAATTAAACTGCTCTGCTTGACGGGGACGTTATTCCTCGAGATGAATCGGTATGCGATAAATTATTGCAAATAATAATGTCATCGCGAGCTATGGAGGGCGCTCGTTAAACAGAAGGCAGTACAATCGTGCTGCTAATGACCCGAGCAAGGGAGTTGTTTCTTAGTATAACAACGCCACTGACCGTAGATACTTCGTCACGCGTAGAGGATGTACTGGCGAATCATTAGTAAGGTATCCGCCTCGAAGGGAGCTTTTCTTTTGGTTTTTGTAGATTTTAATCCAAACACTGTATCTAAATGAGATCGTTCTTTTTGATGCAATAAACGTGACATTTAGAAATTGTTAATCGTTGGGGATAATACAATCGAAAGGGATAGGAATCTATTAAATACGTTGAATTTTGAAGATACTCGTTAATTTTTAATATAAATTTTTCTTCGTTTATTTCGTAAAATGACACGTTTTAAAATCTTTGTTTATCCTAGTAGAGTATCAATTTTCCTTCCTTGTTCCTTTCTGTTGTAAAATTATCGTTGGAAATTTTTACAAAATTAAAATTTTTACAACATTTTAATTACGTTGTCTAAAAATAAATATTTGAAATCTTAGTGTTTTTCAGATTTTTTTTACGCGATAAATCTGAAAGATCTTGGCATGCCACCTCAGAAGAATCAAAAAAATATTATAATTAGAGTAGAATTAAAGTAGAATTGAAGGAAGAACATTCAAATAAATGTAACGAGAGAACGAATGGC
>NW_006263905.1:119360-122315 GCF_000469605.1 Apis dorsata | reverse complement strand
AAAAAAAAAAAAAAAAAAAAAAGAAAAAGAGAAACAATGAATGGAAGTCACGAATTGGAATTTACGTCACATAGTTTTGAAGTTGGTGTGCCGGCTATTTTTACGTGCTACGTTAAGAATGAATAATAAAGCGCGTATCCGCGTTTCAACTTCTGAACGGGGAACCAACATAACTGTTCAAGTTGCGTGGGTTATTCGTAGTATAAATGGATATTGACAAAACCATCTAATTAGACTTGTAGCGAATATATGCCCAAGTGAAAGGTTCGTGGGCGTGGCAGGAAGTGCACAATGGATGGGAAACATGATAGCGCACATTAAATATATATGACCGCGAAAACCCGAGGCTAAGAAAGTTACAATGCCGCAAAAGGTTAATTACTACGCGGAGTATTATTCTTATTACCGGCGATGCATTTTGATTACGAACCGCGATATTTCCTTTACAAGCTTGCCGAACCGTACTTTTCACTTTGATCACGCCGTATGTACGCTTCTTAACGCGATATAAATTATCGTGTATCGACTATTTAATCTCGCGCCACGATACAATATTTATAAACGAAATTTTCAAATAATTCGATCTAAAATTTCCTTCAGATTTTTATAAATTATCCCAAGAAAAATACAGTATATCGATATTTCATTTATTTATTTTTCTTCCTTCTTGCTATAACTTCTTTTTAACGAAGTATTTCTTAAGTATTTACATCATATATGTTATACGTATGATATGTATGATATAATATATTGTCAAAGCAATATAATATAATATAATAATGTATCTTTAAAATAAGAATAATACTTGAAATTTTAAAAGTTAAATTTTTGTGTAAATATATATATATTAATATAATAGATATGAAAAAAAATATTATTTAAAATGAATATTTAAAAATTCTTTTACAGCAGAACTATATATAATTAAATAATTAAACATTTTCTCTTGAAATATCTTTCATCGATATTTACTTTCAATGTACAATTAATAAATTTTGATTCTAAAAATTTATATTATATCTATCACTTTTCATATACATATTGATATAACTTTAATAATTTAACACTTCTCTTCAGATAACTATAAAAACATGGAAAATTTCAAACCAATTAAAGTTTTCAGGTTAACCTAACCTATAACAAAATACTCTTACCTTTCCCCCATTTTTTTTATCAATATTATTCAAATACACATAAATCAAAGCGCCAACACGATCCGTCTTGGCCTCATTAACCAAACAAAATTATTTCACTCGAAAAGGATCGCGAGGGAAGGATCGAAACGTATTAATGCGTTCAAGGAAGGTATTGGCCTGGTGTAACGTTCCGAGTTTCTGTTTCATGGAACCGTGCGACGTTTCGAGGAACACAACGGCTCGTAAGCGGGCGTCGTGCAGGCGTTAAAGATCTGATGCCCACTAATGACGAAGCCTTGTGTTCACGTGTTGACACTAACTGATCACGAAAAGGAGGACGAAGAAGTGTCAATGATTGCTTCGCTATGTCATCCTGTCCGTTTGATAAATGGCCCCCCTCGGATTCTAATAATATAAATACATATTTCAGAGAGGAGCATGTGTTCGGGATTTTTTTCACGAATTTCTTGGATTGAATATTCCTTGCATTATATCGATTTCTCCCCCCCCTCCCCCGATAACGAGTCGTACAGAATACCTTCGTTACCTAGCCTATCGATGCTAGATTTCGAGGCATCGCGATTCAATTAAACTCGTGTCACGATTTTATTTAGATTCTTTTTTTTTCTTTTTTTAACGGTTTCTCGACTTATCAATAAATTACGAATACAAAAATGTATCGAGTATCAACCGTTAAGAATTATTAATAGGATTCTTTTGATGATATAAATTTGTAATATAAAAGAAAAAATGAAATATTTGAATTACTTTTACGTTTTGATATATATCAGAGTATGATAAGTAAAACGAAATTTTATTGAATATTTTTGCTGAATATCTCTGTTTATTCTATGTGTTTCATGCTGCAAAAAATATTTGCGTATTCATAGTATTTACATATTAATTATATTATATGAAATGATCTAATACCTATTTTCATAAGATATTATGAAATATGATAAGAAGTTGCGAATAGAAAATAAGAATATTTGCAAATTCGATCACGTTTTATACAAATAGCACTTATTGTTTAATTATTAATTTAGAAAAAGAGAAATAGGAATCACTCAAAATTTTTTCTAAAATCCTATGTTATTCTTACTATTAAATAAGCCAAAAAGAAAAAGAAGGTTTAAAATATCATGAAAATACTAATTTCTCTAGCCATAAATTTCACGATTATATAATTATTTATCCTCTTACAATTAATTCCAAAGTGACTAACTAGACTTTCTCTGGATCTTGAATTTCAAACAAAAAAAAGAAAAAAGAGAAACTCTTACAATTAATTACAGACTAACTACCCTTTCTCTGCACCTCGAACAAAAAGCCTCCTTACAATTAATCACCTTCTCCGAATTTAAAATATCATCTTCTCTCTATCTACTAATTAAATCAATAACCGATTACGCTCGAAAAATATCCGCTAAAGAAGGCTTACCAAGAAATCAGCCATCCCGTGGAAGAATCTCGGCACGGATCCTCGGCGAAGGGATGGTCGTGCAGGCGTTAAGGATCCGATGACGCTAATGACGAGGCCATGTGTCCGCATATTGACGCTAACTGGACTGACCGCGAAGAAGGAAAGCAAGAAGGATACGAAGAAGAAGAAGAAAAAGAGGAGGAGATAAAAGGGGGAGAGGTGGCGATGGGTTCGCGGTACCACGATGTGCACAGAGGTAGAGGTAACAAACGTCTCCTCGAGGCCTCGAGTATAGGTGGAAAGAGGGGGAGGGGAGGCGGCAAAAGGATTCTTCCGAGGTGAGGAGGCCGTTTTTGAGCCGCGGAGATGATTTACCTCACAACTAACAATATCCCT
>NW_006263905.1:116744-119158 GCF_000469605.1 Apis dorsata | reverse complement strand
GGCCCTGGCGGATTTATTAGTTCTCTCTCTTTCCTTCGGGGGTTTGCTCCGCGGAGGTGAGAGGTAAGAGCCTGTCTCTCTCTTCGAGAGAGAGGGGGGTGGGGGAGGCCGGTGCTCGAGGAGGAAGGAAGATGAGAAAGCCCGAGGCTCGAAGCCCGGCACCTCATTACCCGATAATTTACTACGCGAGTAATTAACTGGGCACACAAACTGGTGCCACGTTATATACACCCTTGGACAAGGGTATACAGGGTGTCCAAGGTTTCATCTCGAGAGAGACTTTGTGTATTTATATCCGATGCGAGAGAGAAAAATGTTACGATGCTTGGTTAAAATTTGAATTAGAATTTTAGAGTCGATTTAAAAATTTTGTAAAAATTTATTTATAAATATCGTTAATTTTTCTCGCAATTACCGATCTATTTCTGAAAATATGTATCATATTATATAAAATACACGTACTATCGAGTTTAAATTGGTATCGTTTATCAGATATAATTAACAGATATATAAACTCTCTCCAAAATCCTAGTACTCTCTTCAACTTCTCTATTGTTGAATCTAATCAACAATTGACATAATGTTCTATTACACTCTCAATATCCAACTCAATGTAACAACGTAACATTAAACAATTTATATTTATACACCATTTCCTTCTTATTCAGATAAAAGCGTTACCAACAATGCTTGAAACCCAACAATGCTGCAACACCCTGTATACCCCCGAGAGGTTCAAAGAGTCTTCTCGATTCCACAGGCTCATATATTACCGCGCCTCGTCCTCTTGCCGATCTATTTATCCATTCGTTGGCGCGTGATGGGCCTTCGACATGCGAATACACGTGGACGCTTGCACACCGAACGGTCGGCTGACAATAAGTGTTTAAACGATACGAGATGAGGGAACCGTGGTACATAGAATCGTGCCTCGTTCGTGGCGTGTTTCTTTCGCACGGTTATAAATGCGACGCGATATTCCTTGTTCCCGGCCAACGTGTTCTACGCTTACAAAGTATCGGCAGGTATATGGGTGTATATACCATGGGATATCGCGTAGTATTACGAAAAGAAAGTATCAATTGGATCGTCGTTACGTTTGTTTTTATGATCTTGCACTTTTTTTAATTCTCCATCTCTTGGCAAGATACGCGAACAAAGTAACATTTATTCTCCTCGTATATTATTAAATTTTACGAATAAATACGCAATAGATAACACGATTATGAGAATATGAGGCGTGTTCAAGTCTCTCGCGAAGAATCGGCTGGGAAGCAGAAAGGAAAGAAAGAATCGTAGAATCGAGTCCTTGACTTTGGAAACGAATGTTGCCTTCAAAGTACCGTAGCAATATATCTGGGCCACGGTTCCGCTACAGAGAACAGCCCCGATGCGTTTTAGCATCGCAAATATGGAACGGCGGGCATAAATATTTTCAGCTCGTCATTAGCATTGGATCTACCGCCAAGTTGCTCCACCGTTCGTAAATATGTGGCGCGAGGAGGGCGAACGTTCCCGCGAAAGACGGACGGGAGAGCTGAGAAATCGGCATTTATAGGCGGTTGCCGAGGTGGCTATCGCTTGTTATTCGTACGAGCACGTTCCTGGATTTTTCATTTGATACGCATTTTACGATTTCTCGCGTGCGACTGGCCTAGCCTCGGCTCCTCTGTGAGTGATCAGATCGAGGCTACCTGCATGCTAATCGATCCCCCCCTCCTGGTGGAAACTATGCATGAGGAATGGCAGGCCGTGCTGGGGCTGCGAAATCGATCGTCCGATTTCTTTCCACCGATCCGAGCAACCGATTTTCCCCGATTTTCTTCGTTTTCGCCCTCGATCGATCCTGATATAATACCGATCTCACTTGGACGCGTGATTGATACTTTCCTACAAGAGGTGGCAGATCGAAGAAGAGGACGAAGAAGAAGAAGAGAAGAAGAAGAAGGAGAAAGAATCGTAGGTGCCAAACTTAATTTATTAAAGGCAATACGTTATCGTTAATAAATATTAGCCGCGTATAATAATAATAATTTAACTCCGGCCGAGGATTAATTTGAGCGTCGCGCAGCTTGAGCGGGTTATAAATATCCACCGTAAATCCTGCAACGACAATGTAAATCACCCACCCCCAAATTTATCATCATTCGGCCATTTAAACGTTTTGCCGTGGATCGGGAGGGAGGAGTATTCTAAGACGAATATTAAAATAACGCGTCAACTTGCCTCGCCCGGCTGTATAATAAATCGAACTGTATGAAGAGAGAGGGAGAGAGGAAGAGTTTTATTTCATCATCGACCCATGAGCACCACTGCGAGCCGCTGACATCGCGTTGACCACCAGACACGTTGCAGGGAGAGGATGCATATACGGCGGAGAGAGCAGTTCGGTACGCGAACAGAGCACTAAAATA
>NW_006263905.1:109851-116433 GCF_000469605.1 Apis dorsata | reverse complement strand
TAATGGTCGCGGCCACGGGGCCCCTGAGGGGCTTCACGGCGCGCAGGAGAGGCCGCGAAGAGGCGAGATGCGTGCCTAGGCCCGAAGAAAAGGCGTCGGAGCTGATTAGAATGAGAATAGACGTGGGTGTGGATGCGTGTTAAAGGAAGAGGAGGAGGAGGAGGATGGAGCGTTGTCGGAGGAAGAGGGACGAAGAGAAGCGAGCAGATGAGAGATAGAAGCGAGCAAACTAAATAATAACCCCCACTTTCCTGCCCGAGCCATCACCCGTCCTCTGAAACCCGAAAAGACCACCCGGTGCAACCACCACCGGGACGAGAACGTTGCCAACAAGTGGGCTCAGGTGAGCCGAGGTGAGCATTTGAAATGGTAATTACGGGCCGAAACCGACGATCGACGATAAAACCATTTCGAAATGGTCACCTGGTTGGATGAAGTTTCACGTGACTCTCCTTCCTCCTCCGGGTACATCGTAACTCTTTTTCGTATTTGTCATTTCGTACGAGAGAGAAGAGAGGGGGGAAAAATTTATCTTCCACCTTCGACGCGTTTCCAATTTATTTATTTAAAGTTTCTTAAGTTTCTCTTTCTTTGTTTCTTTCGCTTTGTCGCGTGAAAATAACATGTAAATCTTGCTTCTCGTTATGACGAGCCTACGAGGGTACATTGTTAAAAGGGGGAAGAAGGGGAGGAAACAAGTATAATCGCTACGAACCGCAATACCGGAATTTAATTATTCCTTCGTTCGTGTTGCCTCGCCTCGGCCACGGCGATCGCCAGGCGTCGGTGCATTATGCATACGAAGAACCCGAGTCCCGGGACTTATGAAGGATCTGATTGAGTTCTGAGTAAATGGCATCTGGTTAGCCGAGAGCTGCTAATTAAACACCCACAAAGAATACTGACCTCGTCTCCTGAGCTGTATCTTATACACGAGGTGTATCTCTCTCGATCCTTTTTAAAATGAAATAGCAGTTGACATTTTATAATCGTTGTAACTGCCTGATAATAACATAAATTTGAAGTTTAATCTCCAACGGTTGGCGCAAAATAACGCCGTTTAATTATCCACCCGGGTTGACCGCCTCCTTCCCTCATCCATCGTGCCAGGACATCTCTCGCACGGCAATACCCTCGTCGTGGACGTCGGTACATTATGTATACGAGGGGAGAGGTGAGCTTATGAAGGGATCTGATTGAGTTCTGAGTATATGGCGTCTGGTTTGCCAAGCTGCTAATTAAACACCCGCGAAGAAGGCCTCGACACACAGCCACACAAATCACACACCAGCTTTGTCTTACTAACTGTCGCGTAACCTCCTCCTCGCCATCTCCCTTTCGCCTTCATCTTTCATCCTCTTGAATCGTAACCAGAAAGTCTCTTTCTCTCTCTCCTTCCCTCTTCTCTTCGCTCTCGCTTCCGCTGATTGATATTTAAGCTCGAGTTTAACCCACCCATGCTCCCCCCTCCTCCTCAGCCACCCTCATCCATGTTCCACGGGGTCGTTAGCGAGCTGCTGCTCCCGGTACTGCCGATGTTCTGTGTTGTCGGTGTCCGTGTCGTTCCTGGTGATTTCAGCACACCTGGCGAGGAGGCTCTGATTCGGTACCGAACCAATGGCGCATACCTCGATTTAAATCCTACAGCGAGGCATCCTATCCCCTCAAGAACGATTCCTACAGAGTTAATGCCTTATTCCAGTTTCCCTTCTCTTCACAGGGAATGGCATCGAAATGCAGATTCATGGAATCGGGTGAAATCTATGGAGCGATATACGCGAATAATTTTAACGAGGAGGAGAGGATGTTTGTCTCGGGGATGAACGGAGAGTTTCGTGTTCGATGTTATCTCTGTTTGAGAATTTACCATTTCGATTTTTAATCGTATTATGGATCGCTGCTCGATTGGAAAATTATTATACAGTTTGTTGTTGTTGGTGAGGAAATAGATGCATTAATAATTGCTTGTGAATACGAAAGTTTGTGAATATAATATTATACTATGCTATGATACTTTGTGTTAAGTTATACTAGTATTTGAATGAATGATAATTTATTTATTTTCACTAATTCTTAATACGAGATATACTTTTAAAGTGACTGATAATTTAATGAATTATCTGTTATAGAATTTAAAGTTCGCTGAAATTTTACATGTGATTTCATTATTGAATGTTGCCAACAACATTACTGTTTCATAGTTGCTAGCTATCTGTTTCTCTTCGATACACGTACTTCAAATGTTTTGTAAACAGATACGCGCAATCACGTATATTTTATTTATTGTTTTCCAAGTCAACATTATCAAAGAAAGAAGAAGAAATTTCAACACGATTACAATAATCTAAAAACAATTCCTTAATAAAGATTCTACCATAATTCATTCCTATATATTTTAAATCGTATTACCTTAAATGTCATTTCGTAGGTGCTTACTGTCGAGTAGAAATGCCAGCAGAAAATTTTATCGCGCGAAACAATTTCTATTTAAACTAGAAAATAAGAGAAAAGAAACGAATCTCCAAAATTCACCCCAAAAAGATTAAATTAAACATCTGCAACTATCTTGAAACCTTTTATCAACCCCTCCTCAAACGAGTATTCGAAAGAAGAAACCTTAAATTACAGCATCCCAAAAATCGAAGGCAACCACCATACGATCATAAATCTGCATCGAATGCCATTGCCGTTCACTTTCGAATATATATATACGAGCTCGCTTTTTACGGGAACGCTTTATCCGAAGTAATTACACGTGTACGGTCGAATCCTCGCGTACGTTGCGCCACGTAGAGGTGTTCGAAGTCCAATAAACGGTCGAAGACACGCGTTGGATTCTCTGCCGCCTGGGAGTCTCCGCCGCTTGGGTCCCTTGCGCGAATGTGCACACGTATATACCCGGACAGGGTTGAATCGAGAGTGTAAAAGATTGGTGTAAGTCGGCCGGGACGATTCTCCTCGATCCTTCTTGCCGGACAGGCACGTATAAAGCACCTGTTGGTCGCTCGAATCGCACGCGTTCTTTGCTTTAACCGGCTTGTATATACCGTGCACAGTGCCGGCCCTTTTTGCCACTGGGAACAGAAATATTTTCACAGCTGACCGAGCACCCGAGATAGCGTATCCTCGTCATTGATGGATACGCTTCTCGACTTATTCCTTATCGTTTCCTCTTTATCTTTGATTTTTCTTCTTTTTTTTTTACGTAGGCGGCGTCAACGGTGCTTCTTGTCCGCTCCTGTCTGGTGCAAACTCGAATTGTATAATTCGTTTTGTCAATTTTTTTCCAATTTTTAAATTCTAGGATTTACGATATTGGATAATCTTGGATATGACTTATTCCTTATCGTTTCCTTTTTATCTTTGATTTTTCCTTTTTTTTTTTATACGTAGGCGTCAACGGTGCTTCTTGTCCGCTCCTGTCTGGTGCAAACTCGAATGGTATAATTCGTGGTGTCAATTTTTTTCCAATCTTTATATTCTAGGATTGACGATATTGGATAATCTTGGATACGCTTCTCGAATTCTTCCTTATCGTTTCCTCTTTATCTTTGATTTTTCTTTTTTTTTTATACGTAGGCGTCAACGGTGCTTCTGGTCCGCTCCTGTCTGGTGCAAACTCGAATTGTATAATTCGTTTTGTCAATTTTTTTCCAATTTTTAATTCTAGGATTTACGATATTGGATAATCTTGGATACGACTTATTCCTTATCGTTTCCTCTTTATCTTTGATTTTTCTTTTTTTTTTTATACGTAGGCGTCAACGGTGCTTCTTGTCCGCTCCTGTCTGGTGCAAACTCGAATTGTATAATTCGTTTTGTCAATTTTTTTCCAATCTTTAAATTCTAGGATTTACGATATTGGATAATCTTATCTCCTTTCTTTTTAAATCGTTATTGAAAGAGTATATCCTTTGAATATAATAATAGAATATATACGTTGTGACACGTTTCAACCGATTTCTCTCCGATCGGAAATATTGTAATGGGAGTTAATACACGGCTCTATCGAGAGGCGCGATAACGGTTGATCCAAGCAACCCGGTACGGTGATAAAATTTCTTCGTGCGTTTTATAACGATCTCGGGAGAATAGAGCGGCTCATTATCGGCGTAATGCCTATGCATTACGACCAGTTATACACAGTGTTTCTATTATACATCCCAAGTTTCAATTTACCGCGGTTGTGCGTGCGATCATCGGCGTTCCTTGGGCGCCGTTTAATTGGACAAAATCGACTACGTTCGCCCGATCGTATCGCGTATGCACGCACACACACACACATTTGCCGCCAAAAAAGACGTGCAAACGTGTGTAATTATATATGGTGGGTGTCTCCCGCGTGTATCCGCGACGTTGCCTATATCGCTCGAACACGGACCATTAACAAGTTCATAATCGTACCAGCAGCTGTTATCCTTACACGATACGGCTGGTAATTGATACGAGATTTCGAGGAAGTGGCGAGGAGAGGCTGTATAACGAAGAAGAAAAAAAGAGGGAGAGAGAGAGAGGCACCTTTTTGGCGCTCGACATCGACGTCCGTGAAAGATATCGCGGTTCTCTAACGTGTACGTCGAAGGCTTCTCCTCTTCTTCGTCGAGGTGGCTGGTAATTTATACGTTTATCTCATTTGATCGATATTTAAAGAAGGATTGGATTGAAATCTAG
Organism: Apis dorsata; assembly: GCF_000469605.1. Lineage (NCBI taxonomy): Eukaryota > Metazoa > Arthropoda > Insecta > Hymenoptera > Apidae > Apis > Apis dorsata. Next base: position 111,762 of record NW_006263905.1, on the reverse strand, counting down.
ATCCAGGATCCTATTTGGGGAAAAGGCAGTGGGAGAGGAGGTTTAGATTTGTTGTGAGGTTAGATTTGTGTCAATCGATGTGCAAGTAATTTAATCCTAGAAAGTGACAGTTATATACCTGAATTGTATCAAAAATATAAAAATTGAATTGTGAATTTATGAAATTTTATTGATAATATATTCGATGATATGATTATCTTCATTAAATATTCGTGATTTGAAATATATCAACGAAAAATTAAGAAAAGTTGACGATAAATAAATTTTCTACTTGATCCACGAATGACGTATTATTTCTTAACGAACGTTGAGAAAAAACGTATCCATACCCAACAACAAGAGAAAACGGAAAACGGAGGAGATCAGAAACGTATATCCCCGTCTCATTGCATGCAGTGTTAGCAAACTGTGCATTAGCATCACAAAGACTGCATCTGCAGCTTTGCTCGTGTTTGCAGATCGCTCGTGTGCGTGCCGCTTGCACACCACGTGGGCCCACGTACTACCTGCACGTTAACGAAACCTGATTCGCGCGCGTGTGTGTGTGTGTGTGTGCACCGATTTCATACAACGGTGCAGTGACACAGAATGGCGACGAGCGAAATAAGCGACGCACGAAGGCCAGAGGCCTCGTAATTATCCCTAAACACAGTAATTAACGTCGGCCTGGACGAGTACGGGGGTGTCGCCGCGACGTTTTCACCCTTCTTTAACCCCTCATCACGCCCATTATCGTTCGAGTTGTGATTACGCGAGCGTATTCGAAAGAGAATTGGAAAGGAAAAAAAAAAAAAAAGAAAAAGAAAAAGAGAAGACATTGAAAGTGAGCGTTGGAACGTTTGAATTAATTCCAAAACGAAATAACGAACGAAGGCTGCTCGTGGAAAAATTAATCGAAGAAAACAAGCCGAACGTTTTCTCTCGCCGATTCTTTACAGCTCGATGTATAATGTAACAGATGCGCGTTCCGGTTTTGATTCTATCGATGCACACTGGGATACGTGTAAGGATACGATGTGGGTATTTGAATTGGTAAGAGATGTCACCTATGTGATCGATGTTCTGATGAAGCGGGAAAGGCAGATTAACCGTTTAAATTAGGGGAGATGCTAGGGATTTGATAAAATTCGTATATCGAAAGCGAAAGTATAAGATATCGGAATTATTCATTCGAGTAATTCCATCGATCCTTGGAATTTTTTAGTTGGAATGATTTATTCCCCAAAGTAAGATAAATTTTTTTTACATAAAATAGAGATCGTTACACGACAAAGTCTCGATCACAAGAAATAATAATAATAATAATAATTCATCGAGTTTAAGAATCCCATATCACACTGAAAGTTACTTCTACACCTCTAACTATTATTTAAACACCGGATTTGCTCGAGAAAGGATACGCGATCCTGTATGCACGCGGCATCTTTTGTTGTACAATTATAAAAAAAAAAAAAAAAAGGAAAAGAAACAATTTGCCCGAATTCAATACCCAAAGGATTAAAATCCGTTACCCTAATCCTGCACCGCGGCGCATCGCACATGTCCATTAAATTCACGGAGCACGGCCGCCTAAAGGCCGCAATAAAAGGGAGGGGCGCGGTTGATCAATGAGGTTACGTTAGTATCCATCACACGTGAACGCTAAATACCGGATTTAATCGACACCACGGGGACGATGGAATCGACAGTTGGCGGTAATCGCAGACGGGCTACCGTGCCGAATGAGAGAGGGTCGGATTGCGGAGTGGGAGGAGAGGGATGATTGTTGCGCGCAGCACCGCGTATAATTAGCGTAATAAGTAGTTTTTTGAGGCGGGCCCCGTGGAGAGAGAAAACAAAGCGATGGCTGGAAAGGCAGCTAATTTTGATCCAGGATCGTCGTGGAGGACAAAAGGAGTTGGAGAGCGCGCA
>NW_006263905.1:106097-109422 GCF_000469605.1 Apis dorsata | reverse complement strand
GACCCCCTTTATGCACCGGTGTGCCGACAAAAGAGCGGGGCGCGCGCGTGCACGCCAAGACAAGAGGGACGATCGCGCGGGGAGACACCCGGTAAATCTCGACAATGAACAGGACCCGGTGTACACGAGCTTCTCGAAAACGGATTAATTACAGTTTTAGCCTCCGTAATTAGCCCCGCGGGAACCACCTCTGGGCCCCCTCTATTTCTTTCTGGGACCGATAATACATCGTAAAGTAAAGGCTTTTTTATAGAGCGATTGAATTTTTGAAAAAAGATTTTTAAAGGCCGGTCTGTTCGTGTATAATATGCTTGTTGATCTTCGTTTTGTTACTGGAAAGTATTCTTTAAATATTCTTTAAAATTTTTATTATTTAGAAAAATTATATATTATTTATTGGACAGTTGGTATTTTAATTCGTACAAATTTTGCTACGTTTATATTTTCGATCGGATGTTACAAGATGTTTGTTATTCCACAAGATGAACATTCCTCGAAAACCTATATAAATTTCCACGATTAAAAAATTAATAACAACGTTTCAATTTCAATCTTTTGCTTCGTAATCGCGATTCGACAAGTCTCGTTTCAACGTTTCGTCTTCGATGATTCATATATTCAGGATCGCTGAATACAAATTACGCATAACTATATCATTTCATCGGACACGATGTTGCAAATGTTAACGATCGGCGAAGAGAGAAAGAAAAAATTTGCAAACTGAAAGAACAGAACTTAATAACACATACACACACACACACATATATATATAGAAAGAGATACACTGTTAAACGAAACGAAACGTACGAACTTTTGACGGACATTTTCAATCAGCGAAAGGAAACTCGTTCCTCTCGAGAAAAATCGAGAGAGAGAGAGAGAGAAAAAAAGAACGAAACCGTGAAGACCGTGAACGTGTCAACGTAACAGATCCGCCATCATCACGGCTGAGAAACCACCATCACGTGCGATATCGTTACGAATTTACGAGTATCCCGATAAAAAGTGCAGTAACGATCATTTCCTTTATCGAAGGAGGGACGGAGCGGCAAGAGGGGAGATGATACCTGCGCGCGAATGCAAATTGCGTAAGTAGAGAGGACCCCGCCAACCCGATATATTTCACGGACGAGCGCATAAACGCTCGGTTACACGGATTATTGGTATCAAGCTTAAGAATAGAAGGAGGCCTGTCATAACGCGAGCAAATAAACTTCCATCAACCTCGTACGCGAGGAAGGGAAAGAGAGAAAGAAAGAGAGAGAGAGAGATACGCACGATTTCTAGTTATATTAACGCCAACGGCGAGGTTGGCCGCAGCCAAACAGCCCACTAACCAACACTAACCAACCGACTTTGATATCAGGAATTAGCATAAGTTTTAAGGCGTCGTCGCTTTACGTTTATTCAATTCTTCCCTCTCTAACGAAACAACGCCACTCTTCCTTTTACACACATACAACTTATCTAAACTACATCGAGCCATTACAACGTTTAAGCCCCGTACACCATGCCAATTTCACCTGGAACGTCCTCCTTCTCCCCCTCCCCCTTTTTTCTTTTTCCGCGGCCGAACGCAGTGTCATCAAGCGTTTGCGCGTATAAGCAGCTGACTTCGACTCTCGATATCTCGTGGGGGTATTAATGCCAACGGCGAGCGCAGGCATCGTCATGAGAGGGCATGATAATCGGGTAGGCAGTATACCTGGAATTAGCATGCCTCCGAATCATCGATTTTCTACTTATCGGCTATCTCCTCCTCCCCTCACGGTCGTCGATCCGCGACCTCTTACCGGTCATTACGACAACGTTCCTGCCTAGCTCTAGCTCTCTTACCCTCGACCAGAGACAGCCCCCTCTCCCCTCAAGAGGAAGGACGATCGCTGGTCTCTCTCGTCCATGGTAACTTTCTGCGAACGAGCTGCAATGGGGGTGAAGCGATTCCGGATTTGTAACGGAGAGAAACGCGTTCTTCAATATCTGTTCGATTGGGTACGTCTTCGTGGGTAGGTGTTGATAAAGAAAAAGAAAAGTCTGTATCAGAATTTGTATTATTTGAAACGAAGTTCATTTGAAATGAGAATAGATTATGAAAATTATTATTCGCGAGATATCCAATTGTAAAACTCGAACGATGAGTATATCGAATGATACATAGTTACGAATTATTTTAATTAATTGACGAAAATCAATTATGTGGTTGTAAGAAATAACAATCTCAAATCCTTTTTGGAGAATATAACAGCTATAATTAAGAAGGTGGTTCTCGGTCAGTGAGAACTTTGCTAATAACTTTAGATGAAACGCCATCTCTCGAAGATTCTCGTGCTGTGGTCCGCGTTCCTGAAGTTTGTTAACTCTCCTCGTAAGCTTTCTCCCGGTTCAGGAGGAAGAGTAGGAGGAGGAGGAGGGGAGGAGTACGAACGAAATGAAGGGAGTTTCCCCGCGTGGAGTGAGTTTTTGGTGATTAGATTAGAGTCTGCTCGCCGATGGGCCAGCTGTCCACCGGAATTCGCTCAAGAATCTGCCTAAGTGGATGAAACCAACGAGGAAGGTCGTCCGGTCGATTTCGCCTCGTCGTGTAATGAACGAACCCCGTACGAGTTCCAAGAACTTCTTTATTGCCAAAGTTTCGACCTACACGAGGGCTCGTTACGTTCAGCGATAAAGGATTAAAAATTTATCAATCGACGATTAACAGTGGACAACGTTGATTTCTATCTAATCAATTTCCTTGTTCTTTCCTCCCTCCTCTTTAAATTTAAATAGTTAAGCATTTCTATTTCATCGAATTCATTAACGTAACGTAAACGAAAATTTAACTTGTGAATTAATAACTCCAAATCGATTAATAAAAAGATATATCCGATAGATCCATTATAACCAGAAACAATATATTTATTTCCATATAAGATAACATCGATTCATTTAAAACGATCGAAATAATTATTTCTTCGTCTCAAATTTATCGGGGAAAGGAATATCCTAGCATTCTTAAAATAATCATTATATACAATTCAAACATAACAATAATAACAACAATTTCAAATTTGATCATGCAATCGAGAGGCGAGCACCGTTCGTCCAAGCATTTTCAATTTAAAATTACAAGCAAGATCGGAACGAGGCTGCCGAGTTCGCCCGAGAGATGAACAAAAATCAAGGGGGAAGGAATCGCGTAAAATTTAGTAATCACCAACCCCCGATCCTTCGAATCAAAAGAATCGGCGGACGCGCATTCCGAAACGAGATCGAGAGTTAAATTTACCCGGGGAGTTATTTCCATTGGTCGGTCGGCCGACTCGTACCGCGAATCGTCGCAATA
>NW_006263905.1:103468-105708 GCF_000469605.1 Apis dorsata | reverse complement strand
GGAGGGGAGGGGAGGGGCGGGGTAGGGCACGGCGATCGATAACAATAATAATGGGAAATGATCGCGACCGCAGTGGCACGTGATCCAATGACTATGCCCAGGAGGCGATGCCTCATTATTTCGATTTCCAAGCAACTAACCAGCGACCTTAGCAGCCTCACGAAATATACGAACGCCCTCCTCCTCCCCCCTACTATTCCTTCATCTCGTCATCATCTTCATTCTTCGTGCGAACCCAATCATTCTTCCCGGCTATCTCCCTCAACCAACGTCGTGATCCATCCGACGAGGAATCGAATATCTTACGGTTCGATAATCGAACGTTATAATTGCACGGCTGAGAGTTAAGATTCCTTTATTGATTTTACTTAGAATCGGTATTGAGAAATTGATTAAATAATTCGAGAAATTCGTAAATGAGAAGTGAGGCGGGTCATCGACGAGCCGAAGAATGAATTTTTTTTATTAAATTCAGTAATTATTGTAAGCTTGTTGTTTTTTCGTTTAAAGTTGAAAATACGAATTGAGAATATTATAATTCGGGCACTGGATCGTATATTACAAAGAGATGTATCTAAATTAGAAATCCTGATTTTGAATAGAATTCTGTCTGAGAGTTATTATATTAGGATAATAGAAAATTGAACATTCGTAATTTAAAATTTTGTCCTTAAGAATAATAGAGATATTTACGAATTCAATTTCTTACAACTACGACGAATACGATTTTATAAAAATAAAATTCAAGGATAAAAAAGATTTTAAACATATAAGTTACATTATTAGATATACCAATTTAAATACATACTCATGTTCAAATAACATTTGAACCAAACTTGGAAAAAATCGATGAACACTCAACTCCTTTCGTACATTTAAATTTTCAAGATATATCAAACGATACGAAATATCTTTTTGCAATCAAAACTCACTCTTCTCGATTAATGAAAAAAACGCTATACGCCTCAAGGGACAAGCGCACAAACAGATGTTTCTCCCTTTCGAACGAGACACGCACGAAAAAATGCTAGGCGCGAAAAGAAATTTCTGGCCAAATCTCCTTTCCCCCCTCCCCCGCCAAGATTTAACGAAACATAATTACATCGACACTCGAGGTTGGCTCATTCGAAGCGTTTACCGTCCAATCAATGTTACAAAAAACAGCGGAATATATTGACCCCTCGGCACCTGCAAGGGGTCTATATGCAATCTTTGCGCGTAACGACCCTACCGAGAGGAATACATTCTTCGGGCGTATTGCATTTCTATGTTGGATATATTAGAATAGAAAGATAGGGGGCTCTCGATATCTCGTCATTGCGCGCGGAAATAAGACATCGGAGCGAGGAAGAATCCGTGGGGGCAGATAAAAGCGGGAGTCTGGGATCAGGAAATGGAATACCACGGCCGGGAAAGAAGTTACCGGGGAATGTACCGTGCAAAAATTCCAGAAGGTGTACAACATCGGGCAATCGTTTCTTCTTTGTTCTTTGATATAGGTTAAATTATGCGTGTAATTATTTCGAAATAGCTGTTCAACGCGCTTGTGGCGAAGAAAGAAGGAATTTTCCTCGTCTTAAGTAATTAAGATATTTATCATTATTGTGATTATTGTTTCGTCCAACAATTTTTCTTTGTAAAATATCTTCCAAATTATTAATTAAAATTAAGATATTATCGAAATTCGATATTACGAAAGAATATTAATATGTATTTAAAATTGTTTTCAAATCAATCTATATTCTCCATTATCAAAAACGACATCGAGAAGCTTGATACAGCCAACGTTATCCATTTCTTTTTTCTTTCCTCTCTTCTCTTTTTCTTTTCCTCTCCTCGACGAAGAGGACCTGAAAAGCCTTCGGGTCACGGGTTAAATGGGCCTTCCCGTGACAAGGCCCTCGGGACGCGTACCCCGAGACGGGTTTCCTCTACTACGTTAGCCTTCGGTTCCTGTGATAAAGTGCTCATAATGTTTTTAACGAGTAAGCCGCGCGTAATTTTATAATTCGGCCGTGGCTCGGGCCCCGTGGTATTTCGAGAGTGGATATAATGATTCGATGATTATGCGGCCATATCTCACCCACGGCCTCGTCCCAACGGAGATAGACCCTGTGAGGAGAGATCGCTCGTCCCGTCCGTCCGGATGGAAACAATGTCGGTGGACCCTCCCACGCCACGTACCACGGACTGTACCACGGCGAGCCAGAGTAATTCCCCCAATTATAAAATTATTATCC
>NW_006263905.1:100466-102980 GCF_000469605.1 Apis dorsata | reverse complement strand
CGCTCCATCCGGCTCTCTCCTCGCTCGATCCTCCGCCGATCCGCGGATCAGATGCTGCGCACGTTTGCCGCGAAAGATCGCTCTTTTCTCGTCGTATCGGGATTATTTCAAATTGATTAACCCTTCGTGCCCGTATTTGGCCACGTTTTTCACCGATCTCCACCGGCTCCCAACGTTTCCGTAATTTCGAATGGTCGAGTTAAATCGAATAATTACGAGGGATAATCGTTGGAGGTCGGTTTATCGGGGGAGGAGGGGAGGGATGTAATTGGATATTCCGAAGGAGTAGTAAGAATGTATTCTTGGTTTTTCGTTTCGTCGTATAATTGGTAACAATCGTAACACGTGTAAAAAAACGTCGAGACGTTTGATTGTGCTTTAACGATGGAAACGTTTCGATGGGAGTGACGCATTACAAATTAAGGAGGGAAGGAAAAAGATATGATTTTTCTTGCGTATATGTGGATCGAAAATCGATAAGCGAGAAAGTATATCCATGTATGTATGGTAGATGTAGAATATAGATAAAACATAAAATTCTAATCTATTCTCTTTTAACGTGTACAAAGAAAATGTTTTCACCATCCGAATTCTGTTCTTTACATTATTCGTACGTGGAACTAAATAATAATATCGATTATAATAAAAATACAAATGATTTAATTTTAATAATATTTTATACATCATACGTGTATTTATATTACGTGTAGATTCTTTATTTGAATTGGACAAATTTAAAAATTCCTCGAGTTTATTTCATTCTCTACAAGTGTCCCAATTGTGAATACTCAAGAGGTACCCAATTTTTTAACTCCAATACTCGTTCAATCAACATCGGATAGATCAGCTTCAATAAATTTTGAAACTAATGGCAACGACAAGTGGCCACTCGTCGAACATTAAATTTCGTCTGGACAAAAAAAAAAAAGAAGAAAAAAAAAGTCGAATATAAACAAACGAGCAAGAAAACAATAAGACGTCTGATTTGTAAATGGAGAGAATTATCATAGAATCAATTTCGCATATCGAAAGTCCGAGTTATTACGTGTCCATATCCTTTATCTCGATATTCCGTTTCACATTTACGTTTTCTAGTACACTTGGCCACGTTATTAAAAGACCGGTTCCACTCTCGAGGATCGTGGCCCTCGACAATAAGAAGGAGCAGAGTATCCAGAAATTAGCGAACCACTCTCGCGTCGCCGCCAAGTTTCCATTCTGTCTCGCGGAGCTGGCAGTAACTGTTGTCGCTAAGGAGCCATTTATAGAAGAATTTATACCGGCCGTTAGGGCAGAGCGTGGAAAAGGGTGAAAAATAAATAAATATAACAGGAGGGGGAGAGAAGGGAGGGGAGCTCAACCCTTTACGCGGGGCGATTCCTTTCTTAAGTCGGGCTCGTTCATAATCTTGCCGGTGACTGTTGGTGACTTTAACCGAGCAACGTCCCTGTGTTCCATCGTCTGTAACAACGTGTGGATACGTGCGTGAAATTCCGACGACACAGGCAGAACACTCGAAACGGGGTTTCTATTAAAGAATGACAACAACAGCAGTCGGCGTGTTCTTTTCGATGAAATAACAATTAAAATATCGAAGATATTTAACAAGAAGACGCGAAATTATTACATTATTATTTCTAATTATCTCACGAATTAATATTAATCCGATTAACAGTGATCAATAGCGAAAGGAATAACGAGAATATTCCTTTTTCGTCTTATTTATCATTGTTATTTTATCATTTAAAAAAAGTTATTCAATTTTAATAGATATATTTTCCACTGAATTTGAAAAAATTCGTATAATGAATATAGAAACACATCCTATTTATTAAAATATCGAAATATATATATTATGAATTATTTAATCTCTCCCTTTTCTTTCCGATTAAATGATATTCCAAAAAATCAGGGAAACAAGCGCAATAAAGGAACGATATTGCAACGATCAGAGTCAATAAAATTTCGATATCTACCATCCCCCAAAAATTAGCGATCCGTGCTTCTCTGGAAGAGTCACGATCCGTCACGGGCACGAACCATTAGTCTGGTCGAGGTTTTCGGTAGAGAGTTCGTCCGGGAAACGAGAGGGAACGAGAAGGAGCACGAGCTCCTACGAGAGGAGAGACGACGTGGGCCCTCGTGGGTGGGGTGCTCCCGCGAGTTAAAAGGACAAGAATGTTTGACAGCCATTTTTCAGTGATCACACCGAGTTAGTTATCGACGTCGGGATCTCTCACCCCATCCGTGGCCCCTTGACACCCCGTGCAGCGGCCCAATCTCAACAAGCTCTCTTCCTCCTCCTCCCTCCTTTCTATTTCTCCTCCGTTCTCCCAATGAACGGAGAAGTTATCTCTCATCTTCCCCTTCTCGCGCGTCCAACGCATTCCCCGGTATTCGACGTTTCTCTTCCCTCCCCCTCCCCGATCGAGAGAATATCTTTTACGCCTCGCTCTCTTTCCCTCCCTATCAACCGTCCCCACTCCCGCTCTCCTCCACTAATGCGAGCCATTG
>NW_006263905.1:98279-100262 GCF_000469605.1 Apis dorsata | reverse complement strand
TTTTTTTTTTTTTTCTTTTCCACGAAAAGTTTTTTGATTGATCGGAAATTAGGGACTTTAAATGCCCACCCCCGGGGCACGACACGTCCGAATGGAGATCGTAATCGAGATCCATCGGAGGGACTTTCGACTTCCATTGTGAGGAGGAGCAACGTCGATACACGCGCGCGTAGCATACATAAATTCCACCTTTTACCCTTTGCGTCTGTCCCTCTCTCTCTCTCAGGCGCGCTTTCAAGTTCTCCTCGCTTCCACCAATCCGTTCCCTGACCAATTGACGAGCGTGAAGCTCCTCCGCCGCTTTCGTGGACGATGTTCGGCGTGGATCCTCGATTACCCATAAATCTGCGCTAAAGGTTTGAGGGCAGCGACTTAAATGATGGACCGTCTTTCTTCCTTTCCTTCCTTCGGGTGATGCTCAACGCCGGGATCGCCTTGAGCGACCGCGAATGGAACGCAAAGTGGTTGGATCGCGCGCTTTTACGGGGCTTCCTCTCCTCTTCGTAATTACTGGTATTCCTTTAAAAAAAATCCCCCCTCTCCCTCTTCGAGCCGTACTAAATCATATATAAAATCCAATCCGCTGTTAAGAGGAGCGGGCGAATAAAATCGTATCTCTTGTTGTGCGTACAGGTGTACGCGAAGGGTGGCGCAAGGGTGGAAATTGGAGAAAAGAAATTTGAAGCGCGGCGGACACGTTGAAGGAGGGTTTATTGAACGGAATAACTGTATGCAAATATCGAATGTTCGCACGGGACATTATTGAAAATGATTTTGCAAAATGGTCCCGATGACGCGGCGGATGTCGAAGATAATGATGTAAAGGAAACTGCTCGAGCCCCGTTGCTCGTTCAAACTGAAAAATAATTGACCGACATCGGCTCGATCAAACCGATCCGATTGCCGGATAAAATCGAATCCTTGCACACGCCAGGTTTCCATATATCTTCTTTAATTCCCTTCTTTTCCCGTCTCGGCTCAGATCCAAAGTCCTTTGCAAAATTGAAATACCACTTACAATTATTTCTATACGAAATATTTTAAACAAACTTTTTTACAAACTTGTTATTCAAACAGGAATTTCTTTTTTAATAGAGAATTTCAGTGTTTCGAACGAGCCTTACAATTATTTCTAACGAAATAAGTGTACGAAATATTTTAAACCTGTTCACAAACTTGTTATTCAAACAGGAATTTCTTTTTAATAGAGAATTTCAGTGTTTCGAACGAGCTTTACAATTATTTCTAACGAAATAAGTATATGAAATATTTTAAACCTTTCCACAAACTTGTTATTCGAAGGAATTTCTTTTTAATAGAGAATTTCAGTGTGAAATATTCTATTTCAAACGAATCTTGTTTTCTCTTTGAAATTCAATTAGAATAAAATCTTTATCACGAATAAATCGACTTGAGCAAAGATCCTAATAAGATCCTGATCGAGGCTAGTTTTCGATATTCGAAAGATAACAGCACACGACACAAGAATCTCTCTTAGATAGATCATCATCGTTCCTCGTCCTCTGGGTATCGAAAAATCTTTTCAATTCCAAATATCGGCCTGTCCACTACGCAGCAACTCCCTACGCGCCGAAGGAGAGTCGATCACACGCGAGGTCTCGCAATTAACGAATCAGATACGGGCGCGACATCAAAAAGACAAATGACCGAGGTGAGATAGGAACGGATAAACGCGTTCCTTTCTCTCTCTCTCCCCCTCTCTCTCTCTCTCTTTCGCGCTTGCTCACGGCTTGACGAGTATGAATCGGGGATCTGATAACCGAAGAAACGGTTCGAGGTATGGGGCGGTTGAGAAAGAAGAAAGGAAGAAAAAGGGGGAGAGGGGTGGAAGAAGGGAAAGGAAGGTGGATGAGTATGAAAATTATTCTTTGGATGCGCGTACGGGGCGCACACTTGTCAAGATGGCGCATGGAATTAATTAAATTAAGCCTGCACCTCCCTCGAAGAAGATAACCTGTCCAA
>NW_006263905.1:97874-98080 GCF_000469605.1 Apis dorsata | reverse complement strand
GAGGAGGAGGAGGAGAAGGAGGAAGGGGAAGGAGAGACGAAGAAGAGAGGGATCTTCGGTTCGACATCGAGTGCAAGTCATTCCAGTCATTGGTTGCTCCATAGGAATCTTTGCTGTTGTTGGTGTTGGTACGCGCCTCGAACCGTCCGGCCGGATGCGTGCATACGTGTGGGTGGACGAGGTGTGTTTTGACGTTTGCCCTCGCG
>NW_006263905.1:92922-97593 GCF_000469605.1 Apis dorsata | reverse complement strand
TTCTCCGTCCGACCCCGTCGTGACGGAATTTCTGGCGCGCGAAACGCTTTTCTCTGACCAGCCTGATTCGCGGATTTTCCAAGGTTCGCACGAGTTCGAGAACGAAATTAGATTCGAAACTTTGCTTCGACGAAGCAACCAATTAACGGCTTCCACAAACCGTCTGTTTTAACGATTCGTAAATTCAACGAGATTTCGAACAAATCCTTCGTCGAAACTCCGCTGCTACGAGGTCTTCCTTCTCCCTTGCACGCGTTCGAATCTCCATAACCTAACGGTGAGGCACGAGATTTCGGCGAACAGAGAGAGAAAGAAAGACGCAGAGAGAGAGAAGAAGCCGGTCGTTCGAACGTTGCAGAGTTAGGTGGTGCGTACCTGAGCAATGTTGGCTTGTTGACACTTGGCCCCTGGCCCGCTAAATCGCTTTCCAGTTAAGTATCCTAAACGGCTCTCCCCTGCGGAGAACAACGCAGAGAGAGAGAGAGAGAGAGAGAGAGAGATGACCGTCGCTTCTCTTGCTCCTCCTAGCTAAGCTAGCTGCTCTCTGAAGAAGGAGAGAGATGAGAAACAGAGGGCGCGAGAGAACGGTTCCAGGGATAAAAGGATGCAAATACTCATGCCGGCCATCAAAATCTAATTAACCAGCGAAAGAACGGGAGAAAGGGAGGCAGAAAGAAAAAAGTCTGGAGGTTTTAGCGGCGGTTCGAAGGTGTCGGAGGACGACGACGGTAAGGCGCTCTTATGCATATGCGCCAAGCCTTCTTCCACCGTGCCTTAACCTCCTTCATTCGAGTCTATATGGGGTGAGAGGACCCAGGGCAGAGAAATCTCTATAGCGGACGTCGTTACGAGCCGAGGTTTTATGTCGTTCGCCGCGGTATAACACCCTACAGCATGAAATTCGTCGGCATGTAACGGGGGTCTCCTAAATTTCTGCACTGAGTGCAGGAAGCGCGGGATCGAGTCGAGCGTTCTAAACTTTATCCATATACCCGTACGTTTGTTTATCTGTTCGTAGAATATGACTGGTTTGGCGACAATAGAATCCAGTAAATTTATCGCGTGCTTGAGAGAAGCTCCTCGATGAGGACGATGAGAAAGATTGTCGAATAAATCGTAATTAAACGACAACTAATGGCCGCAAGAGGGATAATAAGTCTCTCACGATTGAGTATATCTCACGATGTGATATTATGTTTATGGTAATATTGGAAAGTATTTAATGAAATGTGGATATAGTTGATTAGAAAAATTCGCCGGAGTTTTCGTGAGTTTTAGAAAGAAATTTATTATCACTTCGATAAGCGTTATCTTTTTAGATTATCCTCGTGGTTCGTTATCGCATATATTATACCAACTCTCGAAATCAATAATAATCGCATTACGCCACACGCGGGACGATAAAACGATCCGAAACTATCACAGGAAAGCTGGGCTCGAGCCCATATGCCAACGTTCGAATCGAGTCGTAGGATTTCCGATCGATTCGGTTCGAGTTAGAAAGAGAGTGGTTTGCGATACCACCTATGCTACGCGTTAGCATAAGTAGTTGTAGCTTTATTAAGATTATATTGATGCAAGATCGGATCTACAGCCGGATTAGTCGAGAGCTGGTTCTGATTTCTCTTTTTTTTTTCTTTTCTTTTCCACCCTCGAACCTTCTTCCACCGTCTTATCACGCTTGCTCTCGTGTATTTATATTCCTCCCACCTGCGCGCTCGAACTTGGACACCACTTGGACAAGTCTGTAGCGCGATTAAACAGAGATTTCACTCTCGTCTATGTCCGTCTTAGGTGACCTCAACAACTTCAATACTCGTTTTCTCCTGGTAATCTTGTTATAATATACAACAACGAGTCGTATTTTTCATCTGTATCTCTTATCCATCAGTACAATGATATTCTGAATACGCTTGGATATTCGAAGTCTATATACATCGTTACAAATTAATTCCTTATCGTTAATAATTTAGATATCTGTAAGTTTGATTACTCGATATCGAGCAGAGATATTGAACTATTTCCACACGAAGAGCGACGTACACTAAAAGAAGAAGACAGTTTATTAATTACAGATCGAGATTTCCAAGAACGACGTACTCGAAAGAAGAAGTTTATTAATTAGAGATCGAGATAAGTTTTTCAATTATATATATCACGTTGATCGAATCGATTTAAATTATTTCCAATTATTCAACAGATCGAACTAGATGGAAAATTACACTAGTTCTACTCGCAATGATAATTTATTAAAAACTCGTCAAATTGATTAACCACAAGTGTTTTCCACGCGAGGTGAAATTCGTCGCAACAGGGATAAATCTTTTCGAAAGCTCGATTCTGGGACCATTTTGGATGCCGACCGCCAGCTGGACCAGTTGGGCCCGGCAATCGAAGATCGAAGTAGTTTCCGATGTCAACGACTGCGACCTCCAGAGCGTCCACCGCGGCCCGTTTCCAACGATAATTCGCGATTCATGTCGGCCGTAACTCTTCTTTTCTCTTTCCCCTTAGCAGGCCCTCTCGCGCGCTCGCCCCTGCCCCGGAATTACAGGCGGATTTACAAGGAGCGGCGGATTTACAAGCCGGCCATGAGTGGCCTTTCCTGTTCGCCGATGCCCCCGCGCCGGGCCCTGAAATCGTTGGAAAGTACCGAAAAAGCAGGCCGCGAGGGGGCACAGCCGGAATGTTCGGAAAGGAACGGCCGCGATTATTGCGAACAGGGGACAAAATCGCGGCTCCGCCAGTCGATCGCCACTGATTCCTCTCTCAGATCAACGATATTGAGAGTTTCTATGGGGGGGGGGGGGGGGGGTGCGAGGCGGGCAGTAGTGGCCTTTGCGGTGCGCCGCGGGCCCCGCGCCGGGCCCTGAAATCGTTGGAAAGTACCGAAAAAGCAGGCCGCGAGGGGGCACAGCCGGAATGTTCGGAAAGGAACGGCCGCGATTATTTCGAACAAGATACAAAATCGCGGCTCCGCCACTCTTTCGAGACAGATTTTTCTCTCAGATAAACGTTATTGAGAGGCTTTATACGCGCGCTCTCGTGCGTTTTATTTGAATTTTTATTAAACATCCGGTTTAACGACAGTTTTAGAAGAGGTTACGAGAGAGAGAGAGAGAGAAAGTTGATCCCTGAAACATTTCAGATTCAAGGTGAGCTATGATAAGTAGCAGCCATCTGTATTATTCGTTATTATAATTAATACGTAGTTTATTATAGGAAATTTAATAGGTAAGCTTCGTTTATTTATTAATTATTCAAGAATTTTGAAAAAATTTCGAAAGAATTCCGGAAATTCATTTCGAAAAAGATTTCGTACGAAATTTCTCTTGTTCCTCGTGTTACATGGTTTCTTGGTAACCGCTGGAGGGTGATTTTCGACCGATTCGGTCGCTTCCTTAAAAGTCGCATTAAACCGAATAATACGAAATCGACATAATGGCTCAATTTATGGCCGCGATTATTGTAATTTAGCGAGTGGCGAACCGAGGAACATTAAGTCGACACGACGCGCGTTGTATAATAACGATTCTCGGTTGATAAATCGACTAGAAACGTAACGCTCTTGCCGCGATACTTTGAAAAGAAAGAACGGGCCGGGGGAAACGCAGATATGCCCCACCATGAAAAATCGTCGATTTAAGGTGCTTCCGAGTAGATAGATAACTGTCTGAACGGGGAAACCATCGCGACGGATTATCCAGTGGAATAATACTTTGCTCTAGATCGGGATAAAACTCGATCTTTCGTGTATATACGTATTAACCCTTTTCAGCAAAACCATTTCATGATAAAGGATATATTACACATTTATATAATTAACCGAATATCCTTTTATTCTATACTCCGTTAAATGGATGCTCTATTTGTCAAATATTATTCTCTTTAAAAAGAATTATGATTTTCATCTTTCATCTTTATAAAGGGTTTTTATCTGTCTGAAAATATTATGTTGTATTAGAATTTTCATCATTACTGCGATGGATGGTATACTAATTTTTCTTTCTCGTCATTTACGATGTTTATTTAGTAATTTTAAAAAGTATCACTAAACAGTTACGTTAAATCAATTTCTTTTTACATCACCAGAGATGCAACATATCCAATTTCTAAGAATTAATCGTGGTATACACAAAAATTTCAAAAGTTTAAAACGTTCGGATAACCACGACGCAAACCTAACTAAACCCAGACAGAGACACACCTTCTGAATTCAGTCAATAAAATCCCTCTTTACCATCTCATGATTCTCCTTTCCTCCTCCGTTACACCCTTCGCGCGATACATCGACATTATCGCGGCGGACACCCAGTATAGTCGCGGCCGTCCTAAAACAACAATGGAGGCATTAAGATGATCTACGGCCAAGTCGCTTGACCCTCTGATTCAAAAAAAGGTGTTCGAATCCATTCGGTGGACGAGGCGGGAGAGAAAGAGAGAAAGAGACGAAGCGTGGATGGAACGAAAGAAGACGAAACGAGAATGAAGAAACGAGAAAAAGAAGAAGAAAGAGAGAGAGAGAGAGAGTAAAAGAGGATTCTCTCTTGATCGTTCGTGTGGGTGTCAGCTTAATGTTCCTGGTCAGTTGTGTTCGTGGCCATCGAACGGATTCAAGTGTGAGTCCAGCCTTTAAACTCCCTCTGGATGGGCGCGCGCACTTTCGAGCCT
>NW_006263905.1:89888-92878 GCF_000469605.1 Apis dorsata | reverse complement strand
TTAAATATATATTAGAAGTGAGAGAAGTGGTGGGGGAGGGGGCCCTGTTCACGGCAGGGGGTGTGGTATTTTTTCAAGAGGGCAAGCGAGCGGGCCCCTATGGCCAAAGGGTGCGGTCCAACGATGATACCGAATTCGTGAGCACGTGCATTCGACGATACGTTTGCCTCTCGTATGCTGTTATTCTTGTTCAGCTGTTATTCCGTGTAATCCAAGGATGATCAAGATTTACGGATTTCGAAGTAATTGAACAAGAATATATATATATATTCGTGTGTTCGTATTGAGCATGATCTTACATTCGTTTGGAAATCTTCTTGGAAGAGATATATCACTCAGAATTGTTTCTTTTTTTTTGATATTATATTGGTGGATATGAAATTTCATTTTCTTAGATGTCGTTTCGAGAGATAGTCCATTAATTGTTCTCTTTTATAATTTTGATAACTTTTTAATTTTATATAGAGCTATTATTCATGGTAATTTTTATATAATATAAATAAAATGTAAAGCTATTAGATTTTTTTCTTTCGAAATGATATTTCTATTAATTCTTTCAAATTTTAATTGAATTAATATTAATATTTTTATAAATCTTGTTAGATATACATGGTATTTAGAATATAACTTATTTATATTAGCAAATTTTGTAAATATATTATTTATTAAATAGGAATAAAACAATCCAGATAGAATTGAAATTAGTCACAAAAATTAAAGCTAAAAAATGTATAAATCAAAATATTTTATATGCAATTCAGCATTCTGATTCTCTGAATCGTGCATTGAAATTTAATTCAGCAAACTCAAATTAAAAAATTTACAAAAGAAGAAACAAAATTTCACTGTGCAACTCCTTTATTTTCTTATTTTTATTCAACGATAATATTTGACTCTCAAATATTTTATTTCCTCTGCAGGTTTTGTCGAACACGTAAACTAAAAAAAAAACAAAATTTACGAAAAACAGAGATTTTGTTTATTCGCCAAGCTTCAAGACTGTTTCTGCTCTGCATAATGTAAGAAAAATGAATTCTCGATCGACCTAATGGAAAAATTATGAGAGTGGAGGGGAAGGACGAGAGAAGTATGATTCACGATTAAATGGAAAAAGGGAGAGACAGAGACGAGTACGGGATTAATCATCGGTTTTACGCTGTCATTAAACAGCAAAAGAGTATCTTCCTGCCCGGTGGGAGGATGTGGATCATCCCTCTCCACCCCGATTTCGCTTCTCCTCGTTTAGAAATATGGAGGAAGGCGCCCTCCCAAGTAGCCAAGACCGTGTCGTGTCTCCGAATTTATCTTCGGCTCATTAATAAGAGACGACAAGCATCGATAAGGAAGTAAGGACTCGACCAGAATGGACTGGAAATGAAAGGAACGACAAATGATTGCCGGTGAAAATCTTACAGCAGGTAGTTTCATTTACGAGAAGCCTAGTAACGTTCCTATTGATCATCGTTCGTTAACGCTGCCATGGAATATCCTGAAAATTGTTCGTACGTTTAATCCATTTTTAAGATTCTAGAAGAACTATTGTTCAAATTATTGGACTTTGATTCGATAAATTTACTAACCAATTTAATTTTTCAATTCAATCGAGCGAAAGGATTAAATATCCATGAAAAATTCTTCTCGAATAAAGAATCGTATTAATTTAGAATTTCAGAAACTTTTGTATTTGTTTTGTACGAATAAATAACTATTTATTATTGTACTATGCTAAACGTTACTTGGTCTAACCGTTGCGTTCGAGAGAAAGAAAGGAAAGAGGGTGAAACAGAGGGTGGTATTGTAGCCAGGTCAGATAAGTCATAATAGTGGCTCGGTTGACGTTGTTAATAGTCAACAGAGGATCACGCCGAGATAGCGCGCTAATGCACGCATTTATTTGAAATATTAAACCTCGGGAGAAGAGAGAAGGAAAAGAAGCAGGTTCCATTCTTGTTCTGCCCCTTGTGCGAGGCTGGAGGAGAGGCTCGAGAAAAGACAATTATAAATGATGATAATTAACGAAGATCTTAACTGGTCACTCCGTGACTTCGCAGTTGTGATTCTACGTCGAAAGCCTCGAGGCGTATTTGTTTAATCCCTCCACTTTGTAATCGTGTAATCGGGTTCTTATTTATTTTTCGTAATTGTGATAAAATTATTATTTGAATTGATTCGTTAATACGATATCAAATAGTATACAGTGTATACTATAATTTGTGCAAAATAAACATACCTATAATAGAAATATACAAATGAAAATAATTTATAATCTGTAATCTATAAAAATTTATTTAGCTGCTTAAAAAATAATTCAAATATAATCAATACATATTTCTATATACTCGAGTAGAAAATTTTAAAAATATTTCGTGTAAAACGAGATAAAAGAATCTGGTTGGAAATCGCGATGTCCACGAAAATATCCATATTTTCGAGACACCTTAATAATTGTTTCTCCTTCATCCTCGTCTTGTTCCATCGAGAATTCCAGACGGGCTGATCAAATCAACACACCGAGTGAACAGTGATACCATACGGTATTTCCCTCTCCCTTCCTCTTTCCTCTGTTCCCTTCCTAATTATTAATGTGCTCGAACGAACAGATAATCCTCACAATCATCGTCGATGCATTCAGAAACCCTCCCCTCTCCGCCTCTCGTTATTGAATATGAGTGATTAATTAAGAACATCTCACGACCTTCTGACTCGCCATTCACTCCCTCCCTCTCCCCCCTCGCCTCGTGAAAAATAAACTCCGAATACCACGACGATCCAAGGAGTTGGCCGACCGTGATACAACCGTAATGAAAATTATTATTTTTTTCGACGAATTGACACGCGTATACCGAATGATCGATTCGACGAATCGCTATGAATCCCAATTTGAAGCGATAAAAAATCTCATTGGATACGTGGAATTTCACGTCCACTCCAGGTTGTCATCGTGAACAATCGTAAAGACCCTTTGTTTCGTTCTTGCACCCCGACGGAGT
>NW_006263905.1:77695-89384 GCF_000469605.1 Apis dorsata | reverse complement strand
GGAGGAGGGGAGGGGAGGGCCTTATGCAACGCGAAACATATAATTCCGTGGCACTCTCGTTACTCTCGGATAACACTATCATTTATTTAAGCATCGACGTTCATTGCGTCGTTTGCAAGCCTTAAAGCTTTCGCGTTTCCCTTTATATGGCCCGGCCGGATCCGCGTATCGATAATGTATCGCGATGAAAAAGAAACTGTATTTGTGTTGTCCTGGACCGATAATCATCTTGATTTAACTCGTTTTATTTCTTAAAAGTATTGGCCTGGGATAATAGTACGCAAGCCAGTGTCGAAATAAACAAGCGTTACATTTTTAATAATTAAATAATTTTAAGAGAAATTAAAATTTATCGTCGATTCGTTCTTTTACATATTCTCTCTGGGGGATATAGTTATATCGAATCTTTTAAGTTTCGAAGAGAAGATTTTTTTATTGCGATTAGAAATTTACTTGTTAATTAATTTAATGATATATTGGTGTGTATAATTGTTTAATTATGAAAGTCAATTTTTGTTGAAAATATACAAAGGGATGAAAAGTTCAAATAATAAATAAAATGCTTGCATATATGGGCCGTATTTTTTGTCGCGACCAAGGAATTAGTACGGTAATTTGTACATAAATTTAACGACTAGCATGAGGACGATATTAAGTGCATGTTCATCGAGGTAAATATGGTTAAAATAGCCCGGGGATTAAACTGAGGTTAAAACTCCATTTCTGAATTTCACTTCGGGCTAAAGTGCACGCATGAGTACTTGCATTAACTGTGTAAATAACTACTTCAGTTACAAGTGGTTGGATAAGAATTAGTGTTTTAACGCTAGGAAGGAGACGAGAAAAGAAAGAAACGAAAGTGATGTCGTCTCTAGATTGACGAGTGACACCAACTGGATTTTTGTTACTTTCTTTTCATCATTTGGTGAATCAGTTTCTCTGCGACGAATAAAAACAAATCATAATTTTATATAACATTTTTCTGCATAGAAAAGTCGAATAACTTACTATGCAAAACAAAGGTAAAATTAAAAATAACATGGATATGTAATGAGATATCACAAAAATAAATATATATATATACATATCATATAAATACCAAAAAATTTAGTTATAATTTGTGAATCATATCTCAAAGGTAAAACTCTTTTTCTGCTCTACAATCGTATAATCTATAAATAATAAAATTTGCAGAAGAATCTAACAATTGTAGAAAGTAATAATTTTACTTTGAACAATAAATAACAAATTTATATAGGGATTACGAAAGTGATAATATCTCGAATTATGAAAGTTATAAAGCATAAATATTCACGCTCGATTTGTGATTATTTTTCGTCATCGACATGCTTCCGTGATAATTCGTGAAAGTCTCGAGAAAGTTACGAGAAATTAGAGGAAAATCGTTCTGCGGCCAGAATCTCTCGTTCGACTACACGCATCGCTGATTATTAATTTCAAACCTCTCGTTCATACTTTATTTCAGATAAGACAATCAAGGGTTTTGCAGCTGTCTAATTTGCACGATGATTAATAGAGTTTATAAACCGATGGATGATAATCAGATTCTTGATGCCCTGCCCACGCATAAGTTATTTTCGATTCAACTTCGCGCCACGTAATTTGAATCGCTAATTTTATAAAATATTACGTCAGATTTCGGTAATCACCGGAAATGAGAAGAATGCCGAGTAGAATTTTGAAATAATTTTATTAGTGGCCTACAAGAAATTCATGCAAATCGGATAGACGTCAAGATATGCAAAACAGATATTATATTTTAAATATTTAAAATTATTCAATGGACTGGCATCATCCCATTCCTAAATTAAATATCAAAATTCTTCTGTTAAATGAAACATGTAGAAACAGCACTTGATTTGTATGAAACTATTATCTTTGTAAATGAAAAATTAAATAACAATTAACATAAGACACATTGTCGTGAATAACTCACGTCACACTTGTCTAATAATCGTCAAATCATTTGTTTAAATCTTCTATTATGTTGATAAACGTTTATGCTAATCCTAGTAATTACGATTGTATCTTTACATCTTACGTCTCTTTACGGTGAAAAAACACATTACAATGTTTTTCCAATTACAAAATATCTCAGAATTAAACTAAAAAGAAAACCTGCAACATTTTCTCCGCAATAGAAGAATCATTTTTATAAATTACAAAATAAAATTCGTAATCACCATATACATCCACGATTTTCAAATTATTTTTACCATTTATATTTTTCCACTTAGTCACATTATAAAAATCTTGCACTAGAAATGATTCCAAGACAATCAATCTCAACAACCTATCCATATACAATCAATACCCCCTCCTCCCCAATCATAAACTAATCAAAATATAATAAAACAAAACAAAAAATGAACAACGTCATGAACACTGGATGTATAATATAATTTCAAAGTGGAGGAAGATTCTCGCAATTTGATCGAAGCGTTCCTGGTGGAGGCCGTTGGAGCGCGAGCCCCGAAAGGAGCTTCTTTCACGTGGCAAAAAGAAGAGGCCTGATTTGACAGTCATCGGTGTGGGAAACACGTCGAGTTTGAGGCTAACGAAGCTGCAGGCGTGTGTACACATAAAAGTCGATGTCGAGAGTTCACGAACCGTGAAGAAGTAGACGGAGGAAGAAGAAAAGGAGACGAGGAGGAAAAAGGAGGGGAGGAGGCAGATGGAGGACACAACGTGGAGACGATGAAGAAGAAGTCGAGGAGGAGGAGAGAGGAGCACGGCGCCACTCTTCGAAACGGAGCCTTGTCCTCGTGTTCGTGGTGTGCACAAGCCTCGCGCGCCAACTCGCGGGGGTAAACAGACGAAATTATATCGAAGAAAAATTACCCCGAGATAATAGTGATTAATGATCCTGGTGGCACGCGCGTGTGCGTGGACACGATCGTGTGTGCGTGGTTGTCGGTACGTTGATGCCCGGTAAAATATGATACTTGGTAAACTCCGCGCCGTCCTCCTCCTTCCATCTCTATCCCTCTTCCTCCTCTTCCCATTGGCAAACTGGCTTGCCATCTACCGTCCAGTTTGGCGACAGCGGACGAAGGCTGTGCGGCAACGCAGAAGAAGACGGAGTGGAAGAGGGAGTGGAAGAATTGGCAGAGAGCAATCTTCTCTAATTAACACATTAAGACTAATCAGAGCCAGTTGGGTTATTCCTGTTCGAGAGCCCACTCGCCTAGATTTAACGTTCCACCTAAATTAATTCTAATTATTACCATGCCCGTTTGCGAGCCGTATATTGGGATCGACGTCGCCGTTTCGCCGGTCGAAAATGCCGTGCCCGGCCTCGGTATTATTAATCTTCTTTGTCTGGGAACGGTTTGTTGTCGAAAACGATCACTGGAATTGTATTCTAACTCCGAAAATCGATCATGAAAATTTGTGCCTTCCGCCCGCGCGACAATTTCCCATCCGAAACGAATGTTTTAACTATACTCCACCGACCGTGTATAAATAATTTTTATCGTTTCGATACTCGATGAAAATGAGAAATTGTTCTTGGTTGCCAGGAAACAACATCCAAGTTATATAACTCTCCGATAAATTAATGAATAAATGAATTTTATCGTGAATTATATAAAATTCGAAATTGTAGAAGAGATAATTCGCTCATACTTTTTATAAATATTAAGAAAGAGAAAAGTTATTTTTATTCTTCTCTACTTTCATCTTTTCGTACGATACGATCGGCTCATAGAAACAACGAAATGAATACGCAAGTACTTTAGATAGGGGTCTAACTCGGTTCCGTATGCGAGAGGTACACGCGATAATTAATAATCGTCGGAAGATCCTTTCTACACACGAACGAGTTTCCGAGAGACCCTCGTGGACGAGCATAATAGCGACCATACGAAAAAATGAGAGCTGAAGATCACCGTCGAGATCTGACCCGAGATAGGTGGACGGGCCTTATACATTCGAGCGTGGCAGAGAAGCGAGTATATCTCTACCTATGTAAAACACGTGCCCAGAAAATATTTAAACCAGTTCCCTCCACATACCCTCACTCTTAACCCCCTTTCTTCGGCCACATGGATGTATGTACAATGGATCAGTCATTGTCATTGACAATTCAGTCGCGGAATCTTTGTTTTTATCATTTTGAACTGATATTCCTTCTTTCTTTTCACATCTGCTTATTTTTTTTTTTTATTCGCGAGATATCTCGCAAATAAAACACGAATGAAATAAAGATCGTTTTATGTAAATTAGAATTACTACTAGTTTCATTATTGGAAAGATTTTTCAATTTTTAAATAATTATCTTTTAAATATATTTAGAAAATGTAATTATTGAAAAATGTAAATCATAAGATATCGAAGGAAAATATTATATCATCGTGTTAAAAATTGAATTGTGAATAAAGAAATGTCAATTTACAAACATTTGAACATTTATAAAATAATCATACAGTATACTAAAAAATAGTACAATTTAGTTATCATATTGTTTTAAATATTCTTGCTTTATTCACAATCAAATGATAACGATTGTATTAGAAAAACTGCACGAAGAGTCAAAAAATAAATATGTATACATAAATGATTAGAACAAAAATGAATAATTCACTCACCGAAATTCACCGTATTTTATTCTTGTAACTATTTTCTTCCATATTCCTTAATTCTTCGATCTTCTTTACAGCAGCAAAATCAGCTCGAATCACATACTAGCATCATAATACAAAAGTTAATTAGGTTAAATACATGATCGTTACTTGAGTACCGATTAAATTTAATCATGAATGATATGGTTAATATTCCGCAGGTGATTGATATAATTCGTATGATTATGCAGCAACCTACGTGTCATTTACAATAGAAATCTTCCATAATTAACGCTGTCAGTTAAACTGATAGGAATTCTTTTCGTGATCATAATCTACGTCAAGCACAGTGGATAACTGATTATCAAGGCATCAATTGTACGTTCAATGACCCAATAACTAATAACCAATACGCGACAAAAGTGCTCTTTTTTGTAAATAAATTGTATCGTTAATGCATTATTTTGAATACGTCAATATTTATTTCATGATAAACCTATAGTTTATTATCTTAAAGAATCGAATAAAAATTTAAAATTAACGTGAAGATAATAATGGACTGCGAAAATTCATGCATCTACGAAACATTTAAACCTAATGTCTTCAAATACATAATGAAAACGTTATTTAAAATTAAATATTCGTTATAATATACATATACATATACATATATATGCAGATTTCATTTCATTAGTTATATTCATATATTATATATTCATAAATATATAAATTTACAGATAAGAACGAAAATAATAATGTAAGAAATGAATTTGAAATATGCGAATGTAATTTTCTGTTTATATATATATATTCTGTATATAATTATTATATATTATTTATGTAAAAATATGTACATCATTTGTTTTTAGTTCAAATAACAAAAACATGTCATTGTTAAAAACTATTATATAAACAATATTTAATATTTTTCTATTTATAATTATCGTTTGACGAATAATATAAAAAAAGATTAATTTCAAAGTTTTTATACACTGTATATAATGTTTTTAAAATTCGTTATTTCCAATTAATTTAATGAAATTAAATTATAGAAATTTTCTTTAAAATATTTATTTTTTTTATATTGAATTTATTTTAAAAACTCGTTCACAATTATAATGATTATTTTATCGTTATAAAAATAAAAAAAAAAATTATAGTTTCCGAATATCATATCCACAAATGTATTTTCGAACACCTGACGTTTGACATTAGTCACTTCATAAAAAAACGAGCAGATGTTTGCCCGTGGAAATCATTGACCTGTTTGTTTACTTGTGCGATCGCTTCATGTGCAATTGTACAAATTAACAAAAAATTTATCTATAAATAGTTTATTTATTATTATGAAAATTTAAAAATTACTAAACTATTTTTAAAACTTGAAATTATTTTATCATTTATTTTCACGAAATTCAGGCTAAATAGATATTTAACCATATCATGTTAACATATTTCTAAATATGTTAATAAAAAGTCAAAATATCTACATTGGTATATACATAAATAATTATTAACAATTATTTCAATATTAATAACTTACGTAAGAAGCATATTTAATCTTCTATAAAAATTATTATGTTAATTCTATTTCATGTATCATGCTTATTATCTAAGAGCATGCAACATGATTTTTTAAAGTATCTTTTAATACGTTGAATATCGCAACAGTTATACAACGTAACGATACGATAATTCACGTTCCATAAAATTATATTTTTCCTGATTACGAATGATCATTTCTTAGTTGACGATTTGAATATGTCTATTAATATATAAGCATTCAATAACAAATGCAATAAACATTAAATAAGAATCACTTATTATCATAAATATGATTGATTTTCAATTATACGTAATTCTTATATTGCTTTCCCATTATTTTCTATTCCCTTACAATATCACACTGTCATGTCCTTTACAGTGAAAACAATAATACTTACATTTCAAATGCTCCGTTTTTGATGATGCATAAGCATATCACTTATAATAACACTCACTATACTCTGATTATTATCAATAATGTAATTAACACAAAAATCGATCACGAATTTCGAACAATATAACACGATTCAAATCGAATGAAAGTCGTCCATGATGTAAATTTTCTATAGTTAACGTAAAAATTACTGGTGCGCTGCCGGCGATAGTGTATCGTCTGCCATCTGTCGGAGAAATTATCAACTACTTTCATGCATGCTAGAGACATGCATGCAGTATTCGTATTTACCACACGTGCAATTTGTAGTTAAAAATAAAAAATGTCATATTTGAATTAATGAGCACAAACAATCAATATCATTTTAAAATATATGAATTATTAATATTGAAATATTATATTTTACAATATAAATATAGTTAAGAAATGTTTTTTTTTTTTTTAAATACAATATAATATATATATATTTAATTTGATTTGATTGAATATACTTTTATAATATAAAAAAATTGGATATGTTATTATAATTTAAAATTTAAAAATATATATTTTTATAGATATTATGGAATGTATATACATCTATATATGAGAAAACAAAATTTAAAAGAATATCAACAGCGAAAAAGGAATAAGTTTTACATAATAATTAATTTTAAAAGGAATTATACATATATATATATATATACACATAGAGTATACACAATAATAATTATATTATTGTGATTTAAAGATTAATAATTGAAATTTCTTGAGATACTTTTATCCAAAATAATGAATAAATAGTAATTAAGTAATTAATAAATAATAATTAAGAATTAGAATTCTATTTCTATTGAAATATAAATTTCATTAAATATATATATAATACATCCTCTTCAAAATTCTTAAAATATCCGTTAATTTTTTAACAAAATTTTAGTATCTGATATAAAATTTAAACTGCACTTCTAATCTTTTTTAAATAAAAAAAAATCACAAATTATTAACGTAATACAATTTTTCCTCGGATTTAAAGCAAACGTAACTAACTGTCAGAATTTTTTAATCGAGAGAGTACGTATTTTTATCTTATATCTTGTACATGATCTGAAAAGTGCATAAACGAGAAAACGCTAAATAAACATAGGAAAATATTAAAAACCCTGCTGAAAGCTATTTCTTTCAATAACAGCTATTCCTGTTTTCTAAAGCTCTCGGATATAACAAGAACCGGTGACGTTTCTGAATAATTCCTTGAAACTGCACGGAATGGTAGCCAGCCATTAAGAGTTAGGACGCGAAAGACGTTTTACCCGGATAAATATTTGAAACGTTCCCTGACAGTCTTGAGAGGTTCATTACGGAGGATTACACAACTCATATCGAGGACTTAGAATTCTCCTTTCGCGCGAAAAGACATGATCACAGTCTTTGCAAACTGATTCGAACGTAGGAAATTAGTTCGCTGAGCTTTCATTCTTGAATTCTCAATACTCTCCTTGCTAAATGGCCTTTTTCTCAAAATGAACGTCCTCTGTTCGAAGTCATTTCGCTTTATTAAGACCTCGTTCTATACACCCGTGGAATATGAATACGTCGAAAAGGTTATGAATCAACGTTTTCTTTCTCTTAACATGATTTCTCTCTCTATACAATTTATTTATTTATTTAAATAATCATTGAACAATTGTTCTCGTTCTTCTTTCTAATTTTAATAAACTCCTACTTTCTTCTTTCATTAAAAATTATCTAATATCATCAAATATTAATTTGAACTGTTTACAAAGTATCTTTTCTATCACAAATTTTATTTAAAGCATAATATTTCATCTTTTCCTCTTTTATCAAATAAAAAATATGTTTCCAATCTATTCACAGATTAATGAAAAATAACGGCAAATAAATATAAAATATTACGCAAGAATGATTAAAACAGCGGTTGCGTATCCTCCATCGAAATACAAAAGTAGTCGGCACAAAAAAGTCCACCCTTTTCTCCATATTATGGAGTACGTTTTCAGTTTGTGCAGCATTGCAAGCATGTTAACGTAATATTGTCCAGCAGAAATGTCCGAAAGTCTCGTCATTACGCGATACTCGATGCGCAGCGAATATTCAATGGCCGGGTAAAAAACATCCATTGGGTGCACGTTGTCGTGCACAGCGTACAATTTTTCATTTCTCAAGATGTTGATATGCAATGCCGGTTATACGTGCATACGAAAACATTCACATGTGTACGAGAAACGTGTACATCCACGTGTAAACGTGGATTTCGAATTCGGCCCGGCAAATATTAGCATCGGCGAACGTTATAGGACAACACTATTCTTCGGATAATAGGCGTTTAAGGCTTAATGTATGCATTGAAAACTATTAGGTATTCAAATACTCGGATTGCGTTACGTTACACTATAATATCCGACTTCCTCCAATGCATCTACCAAATTGCCACCATTATCCTTATTATATTTTATTTATTAGCCACGCTGGCCTTAATCCATCCTAAATGGTATCGATACAGACATCCCTGAAATCGCGATCTTTTCGACTCGGCAAAAAAAGACTTATTGTTTTAGTACGCAAAGTTCAGAGTGTATCGATGAATATGAAAATTGTATCCCGTTTCGTAATTTTATCTCAAACATTTCATTTGGAATATTAACATTATTGTAATTTACTAATATAATAAATTAAATATTATTGGAATGTAAGATTGAATTAATAAAAATTGTGAATAAAGATATACGTAAATGCAATCCAAATAAAATATTTTAAGGTTTCTATATATAAGCAATAAATAATAAAAAAAGAAAAGAATATAATACGTCATCATCTAATGATAATAATACTCTTAAATTATAACGAAAATATATCAAACATATACTCAATTACTTTCGTAAATTATTTAAAAATATTCTTCTACTATTTTTCATAATTACCAGATAAAATACACACAAGTATCATGCTTCTTGCCGTTTGAACTTTGCTCTATGAAGATAATTAACTGCTACATTGCCTGCATAAATCTCAATTTCCTTCCATCCTCCAATCCTTCTTTCATCTTCAAATATCACCCACATATTTCTTAGACGAACAATAAAGTAATTTCGTCGCTGAAACTTGGATCACGCTTTTCATCATGGAATTTACATTTCAGAGAGTAATCGTAATAGCAGCTGTAGTGGTAGTGATCGTAATTAGCACGTACAGTTCATAATAGACTTACACGAGAAATCTAACACGAAGGTCGATGATTGAAGCCTTCGGTTCTGAAGAGGTCCGATTCGATTCGCTGTTACAAAACTCGTTACACGACGGCCAGTGTACCGAAGCTTCTTACAAGACGGTGGCCATGCTCGACGCTGAAGAAGGCGTTTCGCTTCATTAGCGATAAACCCTTTTTCCTCTTCATTCCCGTACCGACGAGTTTTTCTGCGCCTCACGTTTTCGACTTCACCCGCCTCGCGACTTTATGGGCCTATGCGCATTCCTCGTCGATCGTTTCAAACCAGGTGCAGTACTGTCATTAAGGATAAATCATCCGAAGGATGTTTGCCATGTCTGTAATACACTTACACGATCTCGTTATTTAAAATCTTCCATAATTCCGTGCTACGTTTCAGCCTTTCAGATTACTTCGTGGTTCGTTTACGAACCCGCTGCAAATTCGAAACACTCCTCTCCGAGGCTTATTACCCGTTTCTTTTTCTTCCTTCGAGGAACGAATTCTTAGATTCGTTTGTTTCATTTTATAATACGAGTGAAGTAAAAAAGTGTGAATAGAGAGTCGTTTGAGATTAAAGTGTACGAGAGGAAATTTCATTCGAAATTTAAGATTATTAAATTATTCGAAATAAGAGTAGTTTTGAATAGTAGTATAGTTCTTTCTTTAACACAATAATTCAAAAGGAATTATTTAAGATTAAGAAATTTAAGATTAAGGATTAAATTATTTGAAATAAGAGTAGTTTTGAATAGTAGTATAGTTCTTTCTTTATCAGAATAATTAAAAAGGAATGATTTAAGATTAAGAAATTTAAGATTAAGGATTAAATTATTTGAAATAAGAGTAGTTTTGAATAGTAGTATAGTTCTTTCTTTATCAGAATAATTAAAAAGGAATGATTTAAGATTAAGAAATTTAAGATTAAGGATTAAATTATTTGAAATAAGAGTAGTTTTGAATAGTAGTATAGTTCTTTCTTTATCAGAATAATTAAAAAGGAATGATTTAAGATTAAGAAATTTAAGATTAAGGATTAAATTATTTGAAATAAGAGTAGTTTTGAATAGTAATATAGTTCTTTCTTTATCACAATAATTAAAAAGGAATGATTGTTAAAATAATTCTAAAAGATATGTCAGATTCTATGAAATGATAATATTTGATATAATATCTCAAATAATTTCATTTCATGTTTTTTTAATAGATTTTGAACAAGACACCAAAAATTAATAAGTAGATATCTTTTTTATGCATATATTTTATTTTTTTTGGTGAATGAATACTTTAATTATGACTTATTCTACGTTTCATATACTTATATAAATTATAGATAAATATATTTTTTTTTGTCATGTAGATATTACAGATATTTAATAAAATTGACTCATGAACATCCTAGCACATCATTAAATGTCTACATTCTATATAAATGCTGTTAAATACTCCCACCACTAAAAGATAAAATTCAACCTACTGCGACACTATGAAAACAAGAAATTGTTTGAAAAAACAGGATACGATCGAGAGCGTGTACACGAAACACATTGCACAATCGTATTAAAAAAATAAAAAAAGAAGAAAGAAAAAAGAAAAGAAAAAAGACAAAAAAAAAAAGAGCGATCCTCTTAAATCGTCGAATCACATCAGATCTCGGGCAACAAAGGAACGGGTGGCTCTCAGTAAGTGTGTCGAGTGGTGTCGGGGCAGTCAAACGGATCCTCCTCGGCTGTCCGGCAATTAATTTCGCGGGGTTTCGGCGAACGGGCCAGAAGAATCGTCCGAGGGATTCCTGAAACCGAGAACCGATATCGGATCTGGCCCTTTTCTCCAAGCCGCTCTTTTCCGCTCGATGCCGATCTAATTAATAACGGATCGGCGCCTGATCCCCTGCCTCCCTCCTCCACCTCCTTCCACCTCTTTTCAGCGCAGCCCCTTCTGGGATACAACACGCTCAACAAC
>NW_006263905.1:74507-77491 GCF_000469605.1 Apis dorsata | reverse complement strand
CTCTCTCTCTCTCTCTCTCTCTCTCTCTCTCTCTCTCTCTCTCTCGGTTCGATTTAAATTGAAACGTTCGAAACAAAGGAGAGGAGTGGAGAGAGCGCGCGAAATTAAACAACCTGCAATATCTCGGCCTGACTATGCCACCCCACAAAGGCTCGTTCACACCCGATTAGGCACAAGGTCCACATGATACGGAGTGGCGGGGCGTGGGGCGTCCGCTCGGATCTATCTATCGGTAACGCAGGAATGTCTAATAACGAGCGTGTACGGAGAGGCCACTTCGCGCAACTGGACTCGAATGGATAGGGATTCGAAGGTATTCGATGAGTAAAAATTTAGGTTAGGTTTCAACGAGTCCAAGGTGGTTAATTTCGCGTGTCTATATTTATAAGATTCGATTTTAGGCATTTATAAACAATCTCTCATACTTTCGAACACTTTTTCATGATCGAATCGAGGAAGGAAATTCGAAAAATTAAAGCGATTTTATTTCTAATGATTAAACGAGTCATTCGAATACTGTTGAAATAGTAAATGATGGAGATCAATTTTCGATGTGTCTTCTGTTTATAGATAGGAAAGAATAGATTACTTTAAAAAATTGTTAATAATTAGAGACGAGTTTTCGAATTTCACATCCGCCAATGGTATTTATATACGTGCAAGTCGTGAACGAGGGTGGGGTTATTTGCAATGGAGATCAGTTTTTGGCGTGTCTCTTTATAAGAGATGGCGAATAGGTTGGTCTGATGAAGAATTAAGGAAAGGTAGACAGGACGTCGGCAATTACATTGTTTAATGGTTGTACTATAATGGTGAAACAAACATCTGTCGAGGTCGGTTTCGTTGTTTCGGTAATTACCGCCCAATTCCCTCCATTATTCGATCTAAGTGGGCAACGAAGCGTGCACGAGTTTCCACAGATTTAAATATAATTAGTAGGTCGAATTGATCATGATACGATCTTTGAAACTAGAACACAATCTCTTTTATTTATATTTATAGATCCATTGTTTATTCTGAATTGCATTAGTATTCATTAAATCAAATTCGATTGTTGTATTCGTGAAATATTCGAACTTTTTAATAAGTTTAAAGATGCAAGCTGAACATTCTTAATGAAATTTTACAACAAACTGCTGATTTTTCAATATATATTAAAAAATTGTTTTAATTTAAATGAAATTTAACAGTTATCAACAATAATAAATTATTGTCCACGAATGTTCCAGTTTCAAATATATGATAGTAAGTATTTATAAGATTCGAATATGTACTTACAAGTACTTTGACATTTGAAAGAATCGAATCTCATGAAAGTGGAACTTCTTAAACTTTTTGCAGATCTTCTTTAGAAAGTAGAATCGAATCTTCAGTAAGGCTCTGATTCCACTCGAGTTGTCAACATCAACGAATTAAAATTAAAACGTGTCGTTCAGATACAATATATTTTTAATATAAATTTTTCAAATATTCAAAAATAAAAGCCTTGGTAATTTTTTATAATTACAAATCATTACGAAGATTAATGTTTCACACTTCTCGATCAACGATCAATTAAAGTCGATTTTATCAAAGTGTTTACTTTCATCCAAGATTCGTGCGTATCTTAAAAATACGTATCGTTTCAAATTTTCATCTATATTCCACTTGCCAATTCCATTACTCGTTAAAAAAAAAAAATCTTTGTAAAGCAGAAACAAATTGCACACAACTTTTCGACCATTAATTATACCAACCGTTGTTACGGTGGATTTCGGAGAAATTAAAGTTAACTTCGCAATCAATCTGGAAAAACGCGTTCCTCCGCGTTGGGCGCAAGCTTTGTGTAAAGAAAGTCGTTCTCCAAGGTTGTGGGGGTAAGAGAAACCGAGGGTCGGTTGAATGAAAGGAAGCCTTGGGGTTGAGTTTTTAATCCGGCAAGCCGCCCCCGTGTAATCGTTCCCGTTTTTAAATTAAAGAAATAAAGGAAAAAGATCCTCCGCGCTGGGAAGCTCGAGGCGACGGCGGAACTCATTTGCACTTAAAAAAATGACGAGCCATAAAACTAACACCTGGAGAACTCGAGGAATTAACGACTGGGGGAGGCGGTGGAGGCAAATACCCGGCGAAGGAATTTTAAGAGAGGGGCAACCGTTAATAAATGAACGCTTGCTTTATCGGCCGGAAACGATTCTGATCCCGACCATTTCCTCGTTTAAATCTTTAACGCTGTACCCGTCACCTTTTTTAATCGGATTTTTAATTGGTGCGATTTAAGCTACATTAAAACCACCCCCAACGATTCATCTGTGATATATATTTATTTTTATTCTTACATTCGAAGAGTTTCCCTCTCCCTTGAATCTTTATTACATCCTTTGTGCTCGGTTTTGAGCAAATTGTATTTAATCAAGAGAGTATCTCGTTTTATTTGATCAAAGAATTTTTGAAATAACTTTATGCACATATTTTCTTGACGATATAAATAATTTGCACGATTAATCTTGAAAATGTACCTTTCACAATTTCTTCCATTTACACCAAATAATTATTCAAATGATATAAAAGATATTTCCAATTTTTCCAATATAAGTTTCTATTAACAACAAACGATAATTTCTCCATTCATTCGCATTTCTTTTAAAAGAGAGGAAATTACTTACTTATCTACTCCACGTAATTCTATTAAACAATAAAAGAATGTTTCAATTTCTCTACTATTTTTAAAAAAATCAAAATTACCTTCAAAATCCTTCTTACCCCTCTCCTATTCAACTCCTATATATAAATAAATATAAAAACTTCAGGAGATACAAAAATTTAATTTATCATCATCGCTTAATTGCGAAAAGCCTCCCCTCCCCCAAAAAAAGAAAAAAGAAAGAAAAAAGTATCGAAATATCATTTTGACCATCGAGTAGAAAAGAAACGAAAAATTCGGCACGGGGGATTAAGAGAGATACGATGAAAATCGGTAGCATGTAACCCCTCCCCCTCCCCCTCCC
>NW_006263905.1:65646-74254 GCF_000469605.1 Apis dorsata | reverse complement strand
TTCATCCGCCGGTGACGAAACATCGCCGGAACATTGACGGTAGTAATAATCGCAATAATCACAATCGCGCCAGGGCGCGAGCCAATTTGAATATGAATCCAAGTGCGAACAATGTCATCGCGAGGGTGGGTGGGGGATTGCAGGGGTTTATACGTGCCGTATCTCCCCCACAGATCGGCTCCTCCTGCCCTGGGTACTTGCTAACTGTCCGGGACTGTTAGTTAGTTAACTGGCCCGCCACGATGACAGTCACGTACTGGAGAGAGCATTCGAATCCGGAACTCTCATCAGAATCAGCGCTCGCTACGTTTAACCCGATAATTAAACTCGCCCTCCCTCGCCATCCCACCCCCTCCTCCGATTCGTTCCGTCGAAAGATAGACGGAGAAAGTGGCGGAATGGATGGAACGAAAACGAGAAAGAGAGTGTGTGTATGTGCGAGAGGAAGAGAGATTTCTCTGGCTCCCTACCTACCATTCTCTACCCCGAACCGTTTCGACGAGGGAAATCGTGCGGTCCGGAATTTGCATTCGCAGATTTCGTTTTCATCGGACGTGTTCGCGCCTCTAATCCGGATTATTTCTACGGTACTCACTTCGCGTCACTTGTGATTCATTATTCCGGCCACCCAACGGGGGAGGGGGGGACGACACCGGTGTCGATTATTCTCTGATTACGGCTACATTAAGCCCCAAGTACGCGATCGTGTAAAATTACCTCGCCACGGATGGGAAGATGGGAGATTAAAAGTTTTCGTTATCATGAATGACATTATTGGATTTTTTTTTTCTTTCTTTCTTTCCTTTTTTTAGTTTTTTTTTTTTTTTCGAAAAGTTCTTCGCCTCTTGGGGGATTGTTTTAACGTTTCATTCGTCGAATCGGATAATAGAGTTTTTTTTAAATTCTTTTATCGAATTCGATTATCGAATTGTCGCCGATAATCTTCCGGAAAATATAAATATTTCTATTGTAAGCAATCGATGGAATTTTTCCTTAGAGATCCGAATAAAACGTTCGAGATAAACAGATTTTCTGTCCGTGTTATTTTCAATCGTGGTAAAAATCCAACTTTTTCAAATAATTCCCACGATAAATTGGCGCCCACTTGAACCGGTAAAGGGGACGAGGAAAGTTATTTAAAACAGTTTACACTTGTCCTCGGTTGAAAAGCAATCGTGATAGTTTTAATAGGAAGTTAGAGAGGGTATCTTGGTTCGAGTCGCAAAAAGCAATGTAGACGCTACACGAGAAGCGAGCAGCCCGTGGATCCCATAAAAGGGGTCGCGTGGCTGAGAAACATTCGCGAATTGGATGGTTGGGCATCGGTAGGCAGTGGCGATAGTGGTGACTGGCCCCAACAATTACATCCGAATAAAAGCAAATAAAATCCTCCCCGGGGGTGAACACGGGGTGGAGAAGTCGTCTGAGTGGGATGGATGGATTCGCCTAGGGCGAAGGAGGGGGGAGGGAGGTTAAAAACAAGGCTAGACCAAAATAATGGTTAGATCCGTCGTAGGAGATAGTTGCCAGGGGTAATGGAAAAGAAACCGTTTAAAAATAGGACTTTAGGCGGCTGATTCCGTGACTGCCATCGTTATGCCTAGAATTCACATGCTTTATGTGTTGTTCTTACGTGCTCTTACTCGCGTCAAAAAGAGTTAACCCAAAGTATTCTTCGTTTCTCGATGAACGTGTCTTTCACGGATGTGTATCCGTACATCATTTTAATTTACGATAAAAATATCGTTTTCCAAAATGATAAAATGGATTTAATTTTATATAATTATAATTTTATAATAATTTTAATGGTGTTTAATCGTAATTACAAACACTTCGCGTTAATACGTAATAATATATGTGAAAGAAATGTTAAATTTATTGGGTTCAAATATTTTTTCTTTTGGAAAAAAAAAAAAAAGAAATATCTAATTCTAAAATCGAAAGCAAATACTTCTAAATTTAAAATTAGCTCATGCTCGACGAGTTACAGTATAATAATAATATAATCGAAACAGGTAGTAGGTCAACAGGTTTCTGTTTCGCAAAGTTGAAATAACGAGGAGAGGAAGCGGGACAGTTTAATCAAATTCTCGAAGGCAATCATGGATCATAAAAACAAGTCATGGGTATCGAGTCGAGTAATGATAAGCGAGAGTGGATAAAGAACAACCGACTACATCTGTCGGCGAACGTGGGAACTAACCAGTGGCCGGCACCCCCTCCGTCCAGCCAATCGGAGGGTCGCTTTCCCTGGACCCGTTTCCTTCAAGCTGAGAGAGAACTGTTTCCTTTTTCCTCGCGAGGGAACCCGGTTCGATGTAGGGAACGAGAGGAAGCGGGATAGGAGAAGGTTTAATCGGGGAAGAGAGAAAGACAGGGAATATAGCTAACGTAGCGAAGGCTAGTTAGTATGCATAGTGCGGGAGTTGGCTGGGAATGAAACGTCAACCCGAGACTCGTCATGCTGGCCTCGTGCTTTCGTCCTTTCCAACGACTTTCGTCTCTCCACGGTTCCTCCATTTCTATCCCCGCTCGATCGACCTACCCTTTGCATCCGCTTTATCCGCAATGGCATTAACACCATCGCGATTATATCGAATTGCCTTGATTTTTATTCTTAAATCGATGAGAGATCGAAACATGGTCGAAATTTTTTAAATTTCTTTCTTCTTAACGTGCTAATGTTTATTTATTAAAAGCTTTCGACCGAGAAATAGGAAAGAATTGAGTTTCTCAATGAAATAAGCATTCCGTTTTTCCTAGGAATGAAAATAGATCATGTAAATATATGATTCGTAAGATTCATATATCGTGTCGATAATTCGATCAGAAAAATTGTAAAATTTTAAAAGATGATTAAAAAGATATTCGTAATTGGCACTGATATCATATTCATTACTTCGTTTAAAAACTAGTCAAATTGTATTTTTTAAAAAATTGGAAATAAACTATGAAAGAAATCAAGAAATAAAAATTACTAGAGTCTTATCGATTTTGATTTAAAAAAACTTAAACATTATTCCATAAAAAATATCAAAATTCTTTTCTATTCCCTTTGTCTTAGTCTCTTTCATTCATAATTTCAATTATAAATGCTTATATAAAATCCATTTATAAATATGTATTCAACATCGACTTATTTGACTATATTATTCACTGTTTATTGTTCATAGAAGAACGATGATTTTAAATGGAAATTTTTATCGGAATTAGCACTTGTAATGCAATATCGATTGAAACATTCGTCCGAGGAATATTCTATGCATAATAACATCTTCAAGAGTAATCGGCTTTTCGAAACACAGTGGCAGCAATTGCGACAGATCCTCATCAATTGTGAAAGGGTTAGAAGGTCCGACGAAGACGAGGGTCCCTGTGATCACTTGGCAGGATCACCATTACGTTAGTACGCCAATTAGGAGTGAAGAGGGGAGGGGGAGGGGGGTGAGAATGGCCCGCGGCTCCGGAAAGGGGTAAAGAACATCGCGAATCGAGCTGCAGGGCATTGGATCACGCATCAGAGGGCAGTATCGCTCGAGTTAGTTGGTTAACAATGCTAATAATAACCGAGAGAGGTGGCAGGATACCAGGCGAACCCTTTGCTCCCATTTACTGTGCCATTACGAAAGCTTGTTCACTTTGTTGGAGGACATGAGAAAGCGTAACAGACATTTCGATCTGAATAATCCGCTTTTCAAATGTTTAATCAATTACAATTTTTAGAAATGGAGTAGAAATTTTGTAGTATTTGAAAAATAAGGCAGAGCTCCATTTCTTTAACTTATTATAAAAATTTATTTTACTGATAATTTAATTCTTAATTGATGTCATTGGATCATAAATAATTACAAAAATATTGAATAAATTCTGATCTTTATAACAAAATAAAAAGAAACGCTTGAAGATACATACAATCAGAACCGTGCTCACTGTTATAATCGTTAATAAGGAATAATATAACTTATCCTTTGGAACGATCAAATTAGAAAATTAAAAAAATCAACCAACTCTAATGAATTATAATTCTAATTTCTATAAAAAAAAAATATACAAATATATCGTAAGACAAAATAAGATTATAAATAATAGGGAGCCCACGAGCCCCGTTTCCTCTTCATCAAAGGTCAAAAGACTGGCATGATTCCGCGGAAATTTCCGGGCGAAAGGGGATTCGATTCCTCGTCCCAATTAAACCTCATTCATACGGGGGTTAATTATCATCCCCGCGGGTTATGCACAGTTACGTACGCGCGTATCACGCCTAATTCGGCCAATCAGCACCCAGCGGCGGGTCGTTAGTCGCTTGTTTCGGGTATAATGGCGGGCTCGCGCTGCGAAGCGCATTACGATCGTGCATGATTTTACATAGTTCGGCTCCATTGTACCCCCATAATCACGTGACTTCGTTAGCGATCCTCGTTGTTCATTCCGCGCGCCACGTTTCTACGTACGCGTCGAAATTTCGTAGTAATTTGCCATTATGAATAAAACCTCCTCGCATAATAATGTAATTAGAATAATGAGGCGATTAACCAAAATGAGAGAAACTGCTTGATCGTGTTTCGTTTAGAAATTGATCGATAATGATTATATATATGTGTGTACATAAAATATTTAGAATTATTCGTGGAAATAAAAACGAATAATTCAAAGAAGGAATAATTTTTTAAGTGGAGAATGATATGAAGTGATATATTCTAGCAAAGAAGCATTTCATGAGAAATTATATACAATTATAATTTAAGGCGTGGTTCTCATATATAAGATTTCTTCATTCGGATTCTTCATTCTTTCTATCATTTCCGAGATAAATGCGGTTCTCGAATATTTGCATTCGTCCTTCGATGGCAAAAAAAATGTAGAAAAGTCTCGTAATTTTTCACGAGAAAGAGGGACGATTTGCACACAAACGGTAATCCTCTCGGTGGTCTCCTTATGAATCACCTTGTAAGCCGGCAAGAGTGTGCGCGCACACCTAAAGAAGATCTCGTAGTACATCCGACTGTCCTCTTGGACTGATCTAGATGGGTGTTAGCGAAGGGGACATCGAATCGAAGTAGCAGGTGAAGGAAACGGTGGGGCAGGGGACAAGATAAATTCAAATCCAGGACTCACAAGTCCCGAACCGCAAATCACGTTCCGCTCCTATATATACATCGAGGATCATCTCTCTTCGACGCTGACCAACCCCTTATACACGGTTACACCCATAGCTGTCATCCCCTTACTTATCCAATGTCGGTCAGAATACGGCAGGAACGCGTTCGATTTCAAAAGACACGCGAGATCTATCGTCCCCCTTCAAATCTACAATGACGTATCGTGAATAAAATGTTCTCCAATCTCGAGTGGACGAGGATTTCATTCCAAAGTCGAGAAATTAGCTTTGTGTATAGAGAGAAATCTCGTTCGTATAATCGTGATTAATTTACGATTCATTTATATACTTGTTCGAAATAAATACTTGAAAAAATGTAAAAGAAAACTCGATTTAATTATCGACGGTTCACGATTTTAAATTCAATGGAAACAATTCTAAAGACAAATGGTAACTGTATTTGAAAAATAACATTTACTTGTAACGAATAAAAACCAATTTTTGCTGGGAGCAATAATACACTTTAGATTTTTAATTATAAGAATCAGTCAGTTTTTATATTAAATAATTAATCTGCATTTTAATCTTTTCTGCGATCATCGAAGGGGGAAAAAAGGAAGGAAGAGCGCGCGTACGTTATGACAAATTCGGTATAAACAAATGTGACAAGCCAGAATGGAAAATAACTCGGCTGACACAGATGGTCGTTGCTCAAGCGGGCAAGATACGCGTGTATATGCATCGTATGCACGCGAATATGGAAGTAAGCAACGAACGACTGCAGTAACAGGTGCGTCAGTCCTTTGCTTTTGGCCTCGGAGAGGGATAAGGATGAATTCTTGAAAAGAATTTCTTCGACGCCTCGTGACCGCAGAATTTCTCCCACCGGAAGCGATATCAAATTATTCGACGTACCGTTACACGCGTGACACGCCAACTTCCTCTTCCTCGAGACGAAAAAGAAAAGAAAAAAAAACGCGGGAAGAAGCGACGAAAAAATGGGGAAGTAGATCCATTTTCGTCATATTTTCTGACGTTGAAAAAAGATCCTCGAGATCCTTTCATCTGGCGCGAAAAGCAGATAGTTCTGAGTTGGTTTTACAATATTAAATATGATTATAATTTCAAGGAGTAATCTTTATTAACGAGAACTCAAAAATTGAAACCAGTTTAATATCAGATAATCATGAAACATTATAGTTCATTATGTTAAAAATGCTATAGAATTAAATGAAAATAACTCACAATTCGAAACATGAATTATTATTATTATATCTAATTATTTGAATGAAAAGTTAAAAATAGCGAGAATGGATTCTTATTATATGAATATACAAACTTCTTATAAAAACGAAAAGATGCATTCACACGAAATCTATTGCTACTTATCGATTACATGAATTCATACCACTCCTTAAAATTCATTTTCGTCAATCGAATTGGAGAATGCAGTCGATTTCTTCTCCTCCAATTACGAATGAAGGGCCCGTTCGAACAATTGGTTCGAAAAATGCGTTCCCAGCAGGGCTAGCTGGGAAAGCGGCTCTCGCCTATGAGAATAAAACCACGGAATAAATATTGGATGTATCTCCTTACTTTAAACGGTAACGGAGCACCCCGTGTATAAACAGAAGTAGGCATGCACATGCAGAAATCCATATACACCGGCGGAGGAGGGGGGGAGCAATATTTAGAGAGCACGAGAATCGAACGCTCGCGCCGTGTGCTGTGCCATCAATATACATGATCTATGTATATACCGTTTCACGCGCGCGTATATGTGTGTGTGTGTGTCCGCTCCTTCTGCACGAGTCTGCGTACACGCACACGTGTGCCTAAGGGATACACGTGCACACGTACGATGGGCGCGCACATGCGCGCGATATCCGCGGTTACCAGAGCTACGCGAAGCTCCAGACGGAAACTGCCCCTCTCCAACCACCCCTCCTTCCCTCCCTCGCCTCCCATCCCTATTTCCAGAGGGCCGAATTTGCATACATACGACGTCACACACGACCCGCTTTAATATCTCCGGCCACGGCTGGAAATTAAGTCCCGAAACCCAAGTGCACGCGGAACAATTGGACTAGCAAACGCCGCCATATTCGCGATCGCGCCCGTTTCCGGTGTTTCACGCCGTAAACGTGACTGCTAGGAACGATCGTCGGGGGATGATAACGATGGGACGGGAAATATTGTGGTTTATCAAAATCGCCCTTTGGACGATTTATTCGATAACAGGGGGGATAGATCTTTCGTTGCTCGACGTTTCTAATAATATAGTATAATATGTATGATTTCAGAGAAGTTCGAGAAGAGTAAAAATGGGAGGATAATTAGTTTTCAATAAATTTATTCTTGGTTGGAAAGTTTCTTTCTTCTTAATTTTTCACGGCTGCAATTTCGATTCGGTGAAGAAAATGGGTGATATGGTTTTCATTATACCCAATATAATCACCTATAATTTATTTTCGTATTATATTGAACACTTGTTTTATTGAAAGGAAGTGAAAAATGTAGAAATGTAACGCAAGTTATGTTCGTTTATTTCTTTCCTTGATAGAATAAAAATTAGGAAGCTGTAAAAAAAAGCATCCCCTTCATTATTTCAAATAAGACTTTTTTATTTTATCAAGATAAGAACACACGCGTCGTTACTTGAAGATCGAGTCGATCGCGTTTCATAAATCGTTCCATCATCCCACGAGTTGAGTAAAATGCAATTGTTAATGGATCGCCGCGGTACAAACGAGCGATCCAGATTCCGGGACGCTCTCTCACGACCGTGGCATTCTTTTCCCCCGTCACGATCTCGAAGCGTCGATCTCGAAGCGATCTCATCGAAGATACAGATCGCTTGCGATGCCTGTTGATGAACGATTTAGATATCAACATCGGCGCGCGGGAAGATTGATTATCGCCACGGCTAATAACCCCCACGGTCAAAGAGAAGACATCGGGCAGGGACCCTCGCACAACGCGCTCGCGCGCTGGTTATTAAGTCGCTACGTGGCATTGGAAACAAAGAGGCTCGTTAATACATCATCCGTTCAACCGATTGATCAAAAATCCAGAATGAACGGGCGAGGTAAGGTCGATACACGTTGGATACGATCAGCCATGAGATTTCTAGACCAGTGACCAATATATTTCTCGGTATTCCTTCCACGTACTAGCAGCGAGTCCGTAAATCCTGTCGCCACTCACCGCGTCCTCGGTTCCACTCGGCGAGATCCTAAATACCAGGACGACGAAGAGAGGACCGCGGATCTCCAGCTGGGCCCCAGAAGATCCCTTCGACCTGTGCGCGCCACACACGTGTAAATATCGAAGAGGATCGTGTGTGTGTGTGTGTGTGTGTGCACGCGTAGGAGACGTAGAGCTGCTCTCGACGTATAGAAGGCACATGGGGGCCCCAATGGCTACCATCACTCGCTTTATAATTCGCATATTCCTTTCCCCTCGCGCCCTCTTTCCCTTATCTCTCGTCGGGATCTACCGAGGGCCAAG